>NC_058416.1:13690069-13848542 GCF_002201575.2 Neomonachus schauinslandi | reverse complement strand
GCCGCCACCACCGCCGCCTCCGCCGCCGCCCCGGGGGCTCGGGCCGCCTGTTGCTGGCGGACCAGCGGCGGGGGCGGGCATGCCGGGTGGCGGCGGCGGCGGGCCCGCGGCGGCGCTGCGCGAGCAGGAACGAGTGTACGAGTGGTTTGGGCTGGTGCTGGGCTCGGCGCAGCGCCTGGAGTTCATGTGCGGGCTGCTGGACCTGTGCAACCCGCTGGAGCTGCGCTTCCTCGGCTCGTGCCTGGAGGACCTGGCGCGCAAGGACTACCACTACCTGCGCGACTCAGAGGCCAAGGCCAACGGCCTCTCGGACCCGGGGCCGCTGGCCGATTTCCGAGAGCCGGCCGTGCGCTCGCGCCTCATCGTCTACCTGGCGCTGCTGGGCTCGGAGAACCGTGAGGCCGCCGGCCGCCTGCACCGCCTCCTGCCCCAGGTGGACTCGGTGCTCAAGAGCCTGCGCGCGGTTCGGGGTGAGGGTTCGCGGGGAGGCGCGGAGGACGAGCCCGGCGAGCGCGGAGAGGACGGCGAAGGCGAGGAGGACGCGGAGAAGGACGGTTCCGGCCCGGAAGGCAGCGGCGCCGAGCCCCGGCCCGGCGGCGGGCTGGGCTTCAGGGCGCAGGAGGAACTGCTGCTGCTCTTCACCATGGCTTCGCTGCACCCGGCGTTCTCCTTCCACCAGCGGGTCACCCTGAGGGAGCACTTGGAGAGGCTCCGCACTGCGCTCCGCGGGGGCCCCGAGGACGCAGAGGTGGAGGTGGAGCCGTGCAACTTTGCCAGACCCCGGGCCCAGGTAAGGCGCGCGAGCCTCCCAGCACCCGCGTTGCGGTCACCGCCCCGGCGGCCTCCCTGGCCTGGCTTTCGGACGCCTTTTGGCCGAGCCTCAGCCCAGGGCAGGTGGCTCGGAATCCCCACCCCACGGCTCCCAGCGCCGTTAATACTAATTTTCGTTCTGCTGGGCGGTTCAGTTCCACTCTCCCACCCTCACCGCCGCCCCCCCCCCCCCATGCACACTCAGGCACCCGCCATAACAGAATGCTCTAGAAGTCTCTTCCGTGCGGGAGTTGCCACGGAAAACATGGAGCTCTCAGCCTAGTCCCCCTCTCGGAGGAAGGGTCTCGGGACATTTTTGGCTCGGAGCATGTCGCCCTGGGTGGTGGGAAAGGCGCAGCGCAAGAGGTGACTGTGTTAGCCTCAGTCTAGCCCCCGGCAGCGCCTTCTCTTTCTCGCCATCTGGCGCTCTGGTTGCAGTTTTAAAGCTCTGCCTTCTCCCCTCGCTGAGGTGTTCTAAAGGTGCGCTCTCGGCGTGCTTCCCTTGTCTTCAGCACAAAGGGGCTCTTTTTGCTCAGTGAATGCCCGAGTTTATTAAAAGGGGTCGTAGGGCTTTTGGCTCTTGCTGCTAACTTGATGTTCCCAGAAAAAAACCTGATGTGGAGAGCGGCGAATTGACTCAAACTTGATGATCAGTAGCGCAGGTTGCCTGGGTCAAGAAACCTCTCCTGGAGCGGGCTGCTTACACCTTTTACCTCTGGCATAACTTATTTTCTATCTACTGAGTCTTGCTTACAGATTTGAGTCCGGGGGTATTTGTTGGGCCTTTAATGTAGGCATAAATGTTGTTTTCTAAAAGTTGTGAAACCGAAATGTAGTAGACAAGAATCCAGATGAGTCACTTGTCTCAGACATTAAGGTGAAATTTTATAGAGCCGTGAAAGCAATTTAATAATAATGTAGGCCCAGTAAAAAAGTCTTTGATCGTAATAATTTAAGTGAGGAGAGTAGGTTTCAGAGTAAAGGCTAGGTACAATAAGTTTATTTTCGGGGTTTACAGTCTTTTAAAAGGTACTAATTTGGTTGCCATACTTTTCAACCTAGGTGATCTCCAGGATGATATATTGGAAAGGAGGATTTTTTTTTTCCTCCTTCCTTCCGTGAAAGTTAATTCAACATATGTATCTGCTGTCATTCAATACTCTGGAACTAAAACTGGGCATTGTATTTCTCCAAAGGCTGTGTGGACTCAATACCCATTGAATCAAGGAATTTGGGGGCTGGAAGGGATTTAGCGATAATCTAGGCTGAGCCCCTCCTTTTTAAAACGAGGCTTCTGTGAAGTGACTAACTCACATTTTAGGACATGTTTTATCAGACTCCAGTGTAGTAATGCTAGTATCCAGTATTTTTTTGGTGAGCTTCAAATTTTGCCTTCCAGTGTCAATTTACTACTAATATGCAGCTGTGTATACTGTTGGTAAAAGCCCTTTTCCACTCCTAGCCTATTTACTGAAATAATTACAAAAAGTCCTATAAGCCACTTATATTTGGAAAAGAAAGCCTGAAATTAGAAGCAATACTTCTATCTTATTTTTAAAAAATTTTTATATATTGTAAACATCTTAGATTGTAGGTATATGAAAATGTCACACAGTGGAACAGTTTTAGTCCGTATCATTCCAACAAGGGTAACCGATTTCTGATTTTAACTGCTAAGAGTCTTCCCCCCCGCCCCCCCCCATTAAATTTTGCTTATAATGAGAGGGTCGGAAGGCGACTAGAGAAAGGGAGAAATGCGTGCAAACTAGAGTAAGGAGATTTTCATCTTGACTGCAGTGTGTGGCCTTTTCTGGCAACCGGTGAGTGCTGGGAGGAGTGGGCAAAGTGAGGTTGGGCATCCTGCCATTAATTTCAGCACATCGCTACTTCTCAGGCAGAGCCCTGTGCTGAGGCCATCAGTTGAAGTGGGAGAATAAATCATACGGGATACACGTACTACAGGTGACGCTGACGGCTATTTTTAGACACTGGTGGCGTGATGAACTTTTCCCTCGGGTAGCTTAGGGTTACCGTAACAAATCATTCACGTCTCATTAAGTTGTTCTGACCCCGCACTTTCTGCTTGTTAGCCTGGACTCTGAGGCCCTCAGCTGTGACTTGTTCTGGCCTTGAAGACATTTCCGCGGATCTTGTTGCTCCCAAGCTGTCACTCCAAAGGCAGCTGATGGGGGTGGATGGATTTGCATCTTGATTCGCTGCCGTCCAGACCAGCTGATGCTCGGCCTTGCGCTGCCGGTACGCTCCCGGTGGGGTAGGACCCACCTCGGAGTCTGCAGGGAGGTGCCCGAGTCTGGCACGTCCCTCGCGTGGACGCGACGCGGCGCGTCGGTGGGCCCCCCGGTCACGCGCCGCCGCGGACTGGCCGACGCGTTTGGGGACCCGTCCCTTGGGGCTCCTGCCCGCCCCCTCCCTGCAAGATGGCGGCCGCGGCCGCCCACGTGACTGGCGCGCCGGCCCCGCCCCTGGGGGGGCGGGCTGAGGCGGGGCCGCGCCGCCCGACGGCTCCCTTAGGCCTCCGCGGGCTAGGCCCCGGCTGCGGGCAGCGCGGAGAACCACGTGGACGGTGGGCTCTGAGAATGGCAGGAGGAATTCGTGTGGCAGCCCTTCACTGCCCCGGAAGTAACCTTTTAGACACACGTGTGTAACTTTCGGCTAGGAATCATTCCATTTTAAACTACTTTAATCCATACTAAACGCATAAAGTGGAACTCATTTCCTTTTCCATTAGAATAAAAGTATACTATCCCCGAATAGTGTTTCTGGCTCTTTCAAGACTCGTATTCAATACCTAATATGCAGCAGCTTCTCTTTTAAAGTTTTCTGTAAAAAACTAGTAACGTTTACAGATAGAACGTGTGTTTTAAGGCGAATTTTATGTTAATTATATGCTTTCAAGTTGACCAGTCCCAGCAGCTCTTTAGTGACCTACCATGGTTACCATTGCTAACTAATAGTTGAGAGGGCAAGTCCATAAACTTACCACTAGAATATATACTAATTAGGTCATTTTAGAAAAATGAAGGAAGATTCAAGTAGATTTTTACATTTAAAAGTAATATTTCTCGAGTCTTTTTTTAATGAGATTTGGATAATGTTAAGTGATTTAGAGTAAATGTTACATTGGATTACAACTTAAATATTGCCTTTAGAAGACTTGTGCATAAAATTCATCTTCTTCAACTGCTGTGGACTGCCAGTCACTTATATAAAATTCAACATACAATATGCATTAACAGTGTCCTGGGAAGTTTGTGTGATTGATGTAGTTTGCTGTGTTAATAAAGTTACAGACTGCCTATATAGCGTAGCTGAAAAAAAATTGGTTTTAAAAGGGGGCCCCTTATTAGGAACCCAAACTGTAAATGGCCTGTTAGCAATAGTGACAAAAACCTGCCTAAGTATTTTAAAAGATGCTAGTTTTGTTGCTGTTTCATTGAAAAGAGAAAGACAGCCAAGCTTCCTATCTTTGCATGCTTAAAGACTCTCCTAACTGCTCATGCAAATGGATATTCTAATTTGGGGGGGTTTAACCCCCAATTAGCAACACAAAGGCCGAAAAAAAAGCATAAAATGCATAGACTATCGTAGTAGTGGTTAGTGGTTAATATTGTGTGGCGGTGTTTCCCTGGAGATTGTGTTTTCAGTATCTTCAAAACATAGTTGCTTGGCAAATAGCTTGAATAAAACAGAAACTGAAAACTTTAGATAGTATTTAGTGTGGTAGATAGTATTTAGTGTTACTTGAATTAACAAGAAACATACCAGAACTACAAAAAAAATTAAGTGGCCCTGCGTCTTACAAAAATCAATGAAGATAACAAAAAATTGTTACTTTCTCATAGCATAGGTTAATTAATACGTACTTGACAGAGTCAGTATCTCAACTCCTTTTGCTAGTACAGATAATGTACTGGTAGTGTTGGGGCCTGGGAAAAAAAGAGTTTTAACATAAATGCTCCTACTCTAAGATAACTTGAATGTGTACGTGGCAGCACTAATCCTGGTGAGAGCACTGACTGGAAATGAGAGGGGAGAGGTCAGTGGTCAGGATTCCTGTTATTCTATTGGGCACTAAAAAGATGCTTTCTAAAAGTGATTTTTAAGAAGAACGACTCTAAACTCCCAGGCAATGAATACCTTTATTTAATCGTTGGCCACCACTGGGAGATTTTAAACTGAATAGTATCACTGGAGCAGTGGGCGCTGAGAAGACTTTCCTCCCTCCTACGGTGGGGATAATAACAGTACTTATGTGAGATTGTTAGGATCAAATGAACGAGTACTTGTAGAATGATGTCTGGCACATGATTTTTGATAAATGTTAGCAACTCTAAGTAAAAGTTAAAAAGTCTTGTTTGGAAGGTAGTGGTAGAGGAATGGGAATAGCATCTCACAAATTACCAGTGAGGGAGAGAACCAGCCGTATCTTTTATGGGAAATTTTAGGTGGGTTTGGCTGCAGCAAAGTATAAGAGCAGTTCAGTTAATAAAGGCCGTTTGGAAGAGGCTTTTACAATATCAGAGTTAGTGATTATTATAGTAGCAAATGGGAGCTACTGGTATCCTTCTCCGGTTACTTCTATTTTTCTGTGTAGTGATTTTCTCAGGTAAGAACTCAAGGAAAGTCTTAACTTAGACCACAATAGGAGGAGAGGATGGTGGAGATGGAGAGGAAGAAACTACTTATCCTCACATTAACTAGTGTGATATATATATAAATATATATATACACACACACACGTTTTGTTTGTACTACCTTTTATGATTTTTTTGTGTGGGGGAGGGGACAGGAAGTATGCTGTAGAGACGACCAAAGGCCTTGAAGAGTGACAGCCTGTTTAGCAGTAGAGTTGACTTACATGCCTGCTCTGCCACTCGCTCTGTGACATTAACCAGGCTATTTAAGTCCCTGAGCCTCAATCTGCAAAATGGTGATAATTTTATTTTGAGGTTGTGATTGAATTAATGAGATAAGATGAAAAGTAGTTTACATACTGTCTTGAGTATGACTTTTCTGTTGAGAATGATGCTCAATGCATTTTTCTTTTCCCCTAAGATGTAGCCATCCACATTGTTATATCGGTTGTATTCACGAATGGGCTTTTTTTTTTTTTCTTCCTACTTAATGAAAGTCCACAGAATGTAGTATTCTCCATATTGTTCTCTGTTACCATACCTCTAAATTGATTGGTGTTCAGGAAAGATTGGTAATTGGAAAGGTACTGTTTGAGACATTTATTTGGGGCAGTTATTTTTAATTTTTTTTAAAGATTTTATTTATTTATTTGACAGAGAAATACACAGTGAGAGAGGGAACATAAGCAGGGGGAGTGGGAGAGGGAGAAGTAGGCTTCCCGCGGAGCAGGGAGCCTGATGCGGGGCTGGATCCCAGGACCCTGGGTTCACGACCTGAGCCAAAGGCAGATGCTTTAACGACTGAGCCACCCAGGTGCCCCTATTTTTAATTTTTTTAAATTTATTTATTTTAGAGAGAGAGAGCACGGGCGCAAACTGGGCGGGGAGGGGGGGTGCAGAGGGAGAGGGAGAGAGAATCTTAAGCAGATTCTGCGCTGAGCATGGAGCCCAACTCTGGCTCCATCCCATGACCCTGAGATCATGACCTGAACCAAAATCAAGAGTTGGGCCCTTGGTCGACTGAGCCAGCCAGGCACCCCTGGGGCATTTATTTTTAATATTTATATTGTAAAGATCTGGTATGCCACAGATAAAATAAACCCAAAGGAAGCATTTTTCTGGGTCACAAATTATTAAAATACATATTCTCTCCATAGTGGGTTTGGGGATAGGAATGGGGAACATACATATTCTGATTTTGGGTTATCAGTAACTCCTGTGCACCCATAATCTACTTAAATCTTTATCCAGTTTTCACATTTAGTTAGGAAACTATTCTATAATTTAAAGCTGTTTTGCAGTTTTGTTAGGTTATATAACTTTTTATTACTTCAGAGCACAGCCTGAATAAAGGAACATTTTGTGCTTTTTCTAATAGAACCTAGTAAATTGGCTAATTTTTAAGCTTATTATTTTTGTCTTTCCTTGAGAAATATTAAGCTAAATTTTTTTTTTTTTTTTTTTTTTAAGAGAGAAGCAAAAAAGACATGCATTACCCTTGAAGCAGACTGAGCTTCGACTCTTTTTTTCGTTATGGAGGACTGTGGAACAGCACTCCTCTTACAGAGAATGCTTTGTCACAAAGCCTCCTTCACGCAGTCTGTGTAAACAGTCACTCTAGAAGGGAAGTGCCTCATCGCGTGTAGCTGTTACACGTGGCAGGGCTCCTGGGCACTTGGTAGGCCGTTTCCCTTCTGTCCTTCCTATGCTCCAGGGAACCTTTGGCCTTTGATTCCCTTCTAAATGTCTTGGCTCGTTCAAAGTGTTTCCAAGAAATAACTTACTTGAGGTCAGATTTAGGTTTTAAAAAGGTCGCTTCGGGAAGTTGTTTAATCTTTACAAGTTCCAGGCTGCTCAGTAAAAAATAGGGATAATGTCACCATTTCTTGTATATAACTGCTGTGAGGATGAACCTGATCATGTGTATGAAAATGCTTGGTAAACAAGAGTAAGATGTATATACATTGATCTAGCTATTGTCCAAAGAGGGAATAGCACAGTTGGGTTGCAGTGGATGAACAGAAATGCGAAAGTTGGGAGAGCTGGTAGGGGTTGGGTTACAGAGGGCCTTGACAGACTGGGGAAAGGAGTAGGTTGTCAGCACGTTGCAGTGAAATTGAAAATTTGTGTGTGTGCGCTGGTGGTGTGTCTTTCTGCAACGTCCACTGTCACTTTATGTGTAATGTGTATGAAAAGCATGAAACATTGATTAAAAAAAAAATCTTCCAGGCTAATCCAGTTCTCTCATTATACTTCTAATCACTCTGATTTGCTTGATAACCTTAATCCTCTCTTTCCCTCATCCTTGCTGTCACCATTTTCTTCCGGGACTTTATTCCTAACGGATTCCGCTGTTCGCAGCCTTCCCACCTCTTACCTGTGGGATACCACTGCCCGATATGTCTTCCTAAAGCAGCGTTTAATCGCATCACATACCTTGCCGTGACTGAGGGAGCCTGGCCTCCAGTAAGTCTTTGGTCTTAAAATCCGTCTCCCACTTTCTTCACACATCCCATCTTCATTCAGAGCCGGCCTGTGCCGTCACCTCCTGCATGTTGTTTGCTGGAATTGTCCCTGTGGCTGTCTTCTAAGATTCTTTGGTGCCTCTGAATTCCAGCAGCATGTGTATTCTGTGCTGTAATTTTGGTACTTCTATGATTTTTTTCCCCCTATTTCTAAGAAAAACTTTACTTTGAAATATTCCTAACTTAGAAAATTGACCTTCCTCCTAGATTTTAAGTTCCTCAAAGTCTTAGGCATCGTGTTTCATTTTTTTTTTTTGGTCAGCGTTGCATATATCATAAAAGCTCACTCAAAATTTCTTATGCTTAGCTTTTTAGATACAGCTCTGAGAAATACCAATATGATAAATCGCTTTAAGACAAAGTACATCAGGAAGTGTTTTTTTGGTCTTGTACGAATTACACTTCTCAGCTACTTTATAACAATCTTTGCCACTCTGTGATACAGGCACAACTGTTTTGGAAATAATGAAAGGAATTGCTTCTTTAGGTAAAAGTGTGGAGCAGTATAGATTTGAACTGAATCTTCAATAGGTGAATGCTCAGTAGTTGTGTTTATTAATTATTCTTCCCAAATCAGGCCATTTAGAGTCCAAATTAAGCTTTGTGTGTGTGTGTGTGTGTGTGTGTGTGTGTACATAAATTGGGGCAAACCTACAGATGATGCTTTGATAGGGTGGAAAAAGTCATCAATTACAAGCTAGTTTCTTACTTGAGTAATTGTGGTTGTCTGGTGTTGATCTCCAATTTAGGATTTGTTTGAGGAGTAGTAGGAGTCAAATACACAGTTGAGATAGTATCTTGCTTAGGATCAGAAAGTTAAAAACTTACTTTGGTCACTGAAGTGAGCCATCTACAGTCTAAGAATGGGGAATTTTTACGTTTCTTGTTAGGAATATCTAAACTGGGATAGTTAAGAAACCTAATTTTCCCCCAGTATATTGTTTTTCGGGAGAGGAGGGTATCAAATGACTGAGATTCACTGGTGGTCCTTGAAGCAACAACAGGGTCATGTGTGTTTGGAGGGTATTTCTTGTGAAAGAGACCATCAAGTTTACGGAGAGATTGCCTGATGAAAAGAGCGGTTTGGGGTGGTTTTGTTTGGGGAAGGTGTGTGTTCTAACAGGTGGCGTTAAACAGAATTCCTAATGCAACGTTTCTCTGCACTGTCCTATTTACCAACCTATCAATCAGTCACTGTCAAAAATCCTTTTTAAACTCTGTAAGCTTCCGTTTCTGCATGGTTCCAGGAACATTTCCCCACTGGAGCTGAAGGCTGGGGCTCTAGCTGCAGGAGCTAGAGGTCCTGGCAGTGCCGTGGGCTGTCGGGCTTCTGAGCCCAGGTCTTGCTTCCTACTGAGGACCCCTTGAGTCCCCTACCTCTCATCTCCTGTGGGGTGGGGCAGGGAAGGAGAGGGCAGTTGGTAGGTATATATGACCTGGGGAGGAAAGCACATTCTCTATAGATCTGCTGCTACTCATGCTCAGGGGTGTGTTCTTTTCACCTCCCCTAGAATGTCTGGTAAAGTGGGGATTTAAAGGTTTGGGGGCTGCTAGCCCAGGAGATGTAGCAATTCCTGGTTTAGCATCCTAGTTCTAGGGTACGAGAGGGGATCTTTTTCCCTTCTGTAGTAGGAAAGCAGAAGGTTGGTTGGTAAACACAGATGCTGGTTCTAAAGGGGGGGGTGGATCCCAGCTTTGGTTTAGACTGGGAGGCTGTTTCTCGCCCCCCCCCCCAGCCTTCCATACCCTTGTAGTTTGTGGTCTAAGACAGTTTATAGTTCTCACCCATCCACCTGTCAGCTACAGATGCCTACTAGAGATTGTGCTATTCCCATTGAAAGCAGAAACATGAAGGGAGTTTTACAAGGAAACCCTCGAGGCCAGTGACATTTTTCTGGGATGAAAACTACCACCCTCCTCCCCAGTAGGCTTCCCTATCAGCATTCTTTTGCTAGGTCTTCTCTAATTGCACATCCTACAAGTTCAGTTCTCTGGAAAAGACAATGACATCAACAATTTGAATGGTTTTTATTTTTATTTTTGTTTAAAGATTTTATTTACTTATTTGAGAGAGAGAGAGAGAATGAGAGGGAGAGAGAGAGCACATGAGAGGGGGGAGGGTCAGAGGGAGAAGCAGACTCCCTGCTGGGATCGAGCCCCGCATCAGGCTCCCTGCTCATCCGGAAGCCTGCTTCTCCCTCTCCCACTCCCCTGCTTGTATTCCCTCTCTCGCTGTGTCTCTCTCTGTCAAATAAATAAAATCTTTAAAAAAAATTTTTTTTTAAAAATAAAAATAAATAAAAAATAAAAAAAAATAAAATAAAAAAATAAAAAATAAAATTTGTAATAAATTCATAGAGCTCCCCAGAACACATAGAAAGTTATGGTGATGTTCCCTCCCCTGCCCCCCGTTCCACCCAGCTGGCTGCAGTCCAGCCCTGCTCTGCACAGGCCACCGCTTCTTGTACCCGTGTCACGTTGAGGAGACCTTGTTAGAGCCGTGGTCACAGTGGCCACGGCTGGTCTGGGGGCTGTGGTGGTAGAGAGGACACACAGGTTCAGTGAACTGTGGGCCCCCCCACATGTGGCTAGGGTGCTTTAAACCCCTGCTTTAAGATGGTCAGTTCTGCCACACTCATCTCATACCTTCTAGCCAAACGGAAGAAGAAGCTACAAGGGAGGTGAGCCCCGATCCCAGCCGGAACGTGCACGATGCTCAGGCCGCCAACTCCAGGTGTCCCTCCTCTGACCTGTTGGCACAGCAGGTGTCGGCAGCGGGGCTCTTGTGCACTGCTCACCCGGCCCGTTTCTTCTTGCACGTCATTCGCCCTTTTTCAGTTGCTAGAAGGCGATGCCAGGCATTACCTTGGGTTGGGGCATGCTGTTTCATTAGCAGAAATGAGGCAGACGCCTGCCTGTTCTACCACATCCTCTCACAGAGGCAGCAGGGACCTCTTCAGTTCTCCCCGACACCTTCCCTCTCCTTCCACCAAAATGGATGGAATTTGACATCTCAGTAAATGGTTCTAATAACTAATCATTTTCTCACATTCAAAGCAAGGCTTTCTATGAATCTTGCTTAAATAATAACATGCTTTAGTTGGGACCCTGGTGATTGAAAGAAGAGAATTTAAAACCTACAACTATAACAAGTTATCCCCAGACCTAGTGGCTTAAACCAGCACCATTTTATTATTATCTCGCAGAGTTCCGTGGGCCGGGGGTTTAGACCGGTAACTAAGAGCAAGGGCAGCTTCTGTCAGCCGCGGAGTTTCTGGAGATGCAGCTGGGCCTGGAGCCCTCTCTCTCTGTCCTCTGTCAGTGTGGTCTCTCTCGTGTGGCATCCTTGGGGCAAGTGCACTAGTACACGGTGGCTCGGGAGGCCCAGGCTGCAGGGCTTCTGGTGACCTGCCCTCAGCATTCCCAAATGTGCCTTTGCTCACATTCTGTGGGTCAGGCAAGTCTCAGAAAGCTGGCCGAGATCCACCGGCTGGGGAGTTAGATCCACCTTTCAGTGGGAGGGCTATCAAAGTATTTTTATCTATATTTGATCTACCACAAAACCTTAATAGGATGTTGTGGTTAGATACTAATGTTAGTATTCAAAGTCTCATTTGATGAGTATAAAAAAACTCCTGAAGAAGTTAGTAAATTAAGAAAAAAAGCTAAGAAATTCTTAATTTGTTTATTTTTTAAATAGAGAACGTCTTGGTGTTTTTAAATTTAGTTTGCATCAAAGGACTAGATGAAACATGCAGAACATTGTTAGATGAGCTAAAATAAACTCCATCTACAGCTTGACCTTTGTTAAAGTAAAAGGAGGCCAGTGTGACCTTTGTTCTCCATGGTATGTTAGAAGAGTCTCTTGGATTGTCCAGCCACTTGATTATTTCAGACTTTCCCCACATTGGAGAAATCTCAAGTCTATAATGGCGTTGGATTTACATGTATAAAAGTTAAATGTGAATAATCTCTGGAATGAACGAGCTGTCCAGCCTGCCTGTGTTATGTGACGTGGATTTGCGCTAACCAGGAACTCTTAGAGAAGGCACGCCTTAGGACAGAAAACACTTTACTCCGATGAGTTACAGAAGGGAGGAGAGCACACACATTCTAATGTTTTTTTGTGTTCCTGTGCATATTTTTTGCGGGCTTAGAATTTTAAAATTTCATTTCTTAATCCAAGCAGAGAAAAATTCTCCACTTTTCACTTGGTCCTGACACTTTCATCTACCTAGTCTTTGTAAAATGCCAATTCTGGCATGACCTCTATAGTGTGTTTTCCTGGGAATCTGAACTTAATAGAGAAAGCGGGTGTAATGCCTCTCTGTAAGATTCCATTAAACCAGTGGCTCTCAGATTTTTATGGCACCCTTCCCCGTACTCAGAGTAAAGGAAGCGTATGTGACATGTGGAAAGGGGAGACAGCAGAACGGAGAGCCATTCACTCTTGGGACCAGTAAACTTGATTCTGACCTCTGAAGCTCACGAGGCATTAGATTAAATTTTTTTTTAAAGATTTTATTTATTTATTTGTCAGAGAGGGAGTGAGAGTGAACAGCACAAGCAGGGGGAGTGGCAGAGGGAGAAGCAGGCTCCCCGCTGAGCAAGGAGCCCGATTTGGGACTCGATCCCAGGACCCTGGGATCATGACCTGAGCTGAAGGCAGACGCTTAACCGACTGAGCCACCCAGGCGTCCCATTAGATTAAATTTTTATTAAACTGATAAAATTGTAAATTTTACACATAGTTTCTAAATTTAGTCTAAATGATTTTATAGCATTGATACACACTGAGATGTAGGGTGGGAGAAGACTTAATTAGTAGGTATTTCATGGGTTGATGAACTTAGGTCCTTGGAAAGACACTCATACTCCATTTTTCTCCCTAGATTATTAAACAGGAGGCCTTTTCGGCTGTTAAAATGTGTAACTTCAGACTTTAAAAATGTGACTTTGTGAAGCAGACTACTTTCTCATGGTTGCTTCAATATAATATTTGTGGAGGCAGCATAATACAATTATTTTTAAAATTTTTTATTTTTTATTGTAAAATGTATAACATAAAATTTGCCATTTTAACACCTTTGTGAGTGTACAATTCAGTAGCATTCACATTCTTTTTTTTTTTTAAACAGTTTTTTTGTTTTTTGGTTTTTTTTTTAAAGATTTTATTTATTTATCTGACAGAGAGAGAGACAGGAGAGAGGGAACACAAGTAGGGGGAGGGGGAGAGGGAGAAGCAGGCTTCCCGCCAAGCGGGGAGCCCGATGGAGGGCTCGATCCCAGAACCTTGGGATCATGACCTGAGCCGAAGGCAGCCGCTTAACCGACTGAGCCACCCAGGCACCCCTAGCATTCACATTCTTGTGCAACCATCACCACCATCCATTTCCAGAACTTTTCTTTTATCCCAAACTGAACCTCTCTATCCATTAAGCAGATACTCCTATCCCCCCACCCCCGGCACCGGTAACCACTCTTCCACTTTCTGTCTCTATGACGGAGACCGTTCTAGGTACCTCATGTAAGTGGACTTGTACATTCTTTGTTCTTTTGTGCCAGGTATTTCACTTAGCACGATGTCCTCAGGACTCATCCATGTTGTAATATGTATTCAAGTTTTATTCCTTTTGTAGGCTGAATAATACTCAGTTGTGTATATATACCACATCTTGTTTATCTGTTCACCCAACAGTGGACATTTGAGCTTCCACCTTTTGGCTATTGGGAGTGACGCTGCTGTGAAAAAATTATTTGTTCAAGTCCCTCCTTTTGCTCAAGTCCCTAGCTTCTCCACCTAGGAGTGGAATTGCGGGACCACGTGGTAACTCTGTTTAAGTATTTGAGGAACTGGTTCGCTGTCTTCCGCAGTGGCTGCACTATTTTCCTTCCTACTGGGTAATGCACAAGGGTTCCGGTTTCTCCACATCCTCACCAATAGCTGTGCTCTGTGTTTTTGGAGAATAGCCATCTTAATGGGTGCGAGGCTGTATCTCATTGTGATTTTGATGGGCATTTCCCTGATGAAAACTATTTGTGTTTTTTTTTTTTTGCATATTTTGCATTTGTATTCAAAGGTGTTATTTTTAATTTATGAATCATGAATGAGCAGTGTAGAAAAATACTCTATAAAAATGGTTGACATATTCAGCTAAACTTCTTCCAGTTAACACAAGTATTTGAGAGGATTACAGTGCTTTATTTATATTGATTTTTGAAGTACTTATAGCAGTGTTAGGCCAATGCTGTTTTATGACTTTGTGGTAAATGATTATAAGGTCTGGATTAGGATACAGGTAAATTTGTTGTTGCTAGAAGAATTCTCATGGTCTACCTTTTTTAAATCATTAATATTGAAAGTTGGTGAATGCCATCATGCTAAATGTTTTGGAAGTTGGATGTTGTTGAAGAGATCTGTGCTGTCCTTCTCATTAAGTGGTTCTGTGTAGACAGATGCTTATTTCCTTGGGTTTCTACAGGAAGACAAGCTATATATAAGGCTGAAGCTTAGCTCCCAGGAGTCTCTGATGTGATGCTTTATTCCCAGAAATGGAGCTGTCAATGCGCAGCCCAAACCTATTGTCAGGCCAGCATGCATGTTTGGACAGTAGAACAAAATATTTTAAATTAGGATTCTTGGAAAGTGTTGGGTTTTCTGTTTGTTTTATTTCTAAATTGACACAATTTTAAAAAATTAATGTATATTATTTATTGCACATTTGTCAAATTGTAATTGTTGAAACTGGGGTGGTTTGTTCTGAGTAGTATTTTGAGATTCTGAACATGAAGGAGTAAGGTGTGTGTTGTGATAAACAGCAGTTCTAAGGCTGTTTTATTTTTTTGGCTTAATCAGTGTGTTGTTGGAACCGTATATACACGGCACTGCTTCAGTTCTAGAGAGCTGTGTGTGAGATAAGCAGGCCCTTCCTGACTCCAGGCAGCAGTTCTCCTAGGAGTAAAACTTCTTCCACTTTACTGAGGATAGTGATTGGCTGAGCAAACTCAGATTTAGAGCACCCAGTTGCTATTAGGTGGTTTAACATGACTAATGGTAAACCCGCTGTCCATACTCATTCTTGTTCAGAAAGATTTGGCAGATATTGATGATAACCTTTTGTAAAACTTTTTCCTACCAAAACATCTTGTTAGACCATCACTACAATCAAGTAGTGAATAAAAATTACAGTAATTAATGTAAAAAATAAAATTCCCATATATGTGGGGGATTAGCTATCCTCTTTTATCTGTGTTCCTTTGATTCTGGTTCACTTTGGTTCAAATTGACATCACTGGGAATTCTGAGTAATAATGTGCTGCATGTCCCAAGAACACTGGGACAGTAAATAATTGATAGAATATTACTGTGAAGTGAAGGTAAATATTGATATCAATAAATATTGATTCCTTTTCCTTAGTGGTAAATGCCAGTTTGTGCCTTTCTGCCCTTAACGTGTAATCACCTATTTGATCTCTAAAAATTGCTGTTAAAGTGGTCGCTGTTAAAAGTATAAGATTTTAATCTGGTTTATTTCTGTGGAGTTGACTCTTCTTGGTCTGTGGAGTAGATTAACATGTGCCCCTCTTTCTCATCTAGAATGATTCTGCTCATGGTGATTACATGCAAAGTGATGAGGCCAGTTTACTAGAACAAGCCCCAATACCTCATGATGGACTTCCTGTGGCACCTCATAGAACCCAGCGAGAAGGTATGTTTGTTTTTTGTAAACTTACAGGAGAAGGTTGCAGAGTGCTATTTACCTTGGTTAACTCTAATTCTTCTCTTTTTTGGAGTAGAGAAATCCTACAGGTCCTAGGTTTGGCTCAGGCACCAGTCCCCCACTTTTTGGAGTCTTCATCTGGGCTCCTGCTTTGCAACACTTGGCCCGTCCTGGCTTGTGCTTACTTGGTTCTGCCTTGCGGTTGGTTGTCTTAAATCTAGTTGGATACTGTCAGAGGGCAAAAACCTTAACATTTTCCCGAAGTATTTGGTGTAGAGTGCTTTATCTGGAGAATGTGCTCAGCATTTCCTGAAAAAAGAAATTTTATGGAAGTTCACTGTAAGAAAGTGAAGAAATTTCTTAAAAGCCCATGCTTCCTGCAGTAATACAGATTTCAAGAGGGCTGGGATGGGGGAATTGAAAGGACATTTTCATCTGAAAAGAAAGGAATTCGGATATTCACTTCTCTTCATATTCGGGGAGTCCATTAACCTGAGGGGAAAATTGAAATGGAAAAAGTAGATGCCACCTGGGTAAAGTGTGGGCAGTAAGCATCATACTCCGTTATGGCAGCTTTGAATCAACATCATTTTGCCTCCTTTCAGTCCCAACAATAGTCCTTTTTGTGTAATACATTTTTCCTCACAGAGGAAAAATAGGTATGCATGTTTAATGTTTCAAATAAAGTCTACATAATTACCTATTCCATCCTATTCAATGAAACTACTTGAGTCATAACCTCCTTCAACCACACTCACTACACATGCGAGTGACCTGAAGCAGAGTTTGCTTTTACAATGAAGGTCCTTTTTTTTTTCCTTTTTAATAAAAAATTATTTTAGAAAAACAAAAAACTACATCAAAGTGCTAACACCCGCAAGATGGTACTATAGATGATTTTTCTCATGTTCTTTATTATTAAACAAATGCATGTGATCTCTGCTGCTTAGTTTTAATTTATGAGGGCTGCAGCGTCTCCCTTACCCCGGCCATCCCTCACCGTATTCTTTTGTCTTGCTCATCTTGATTCTGAGAGATAATGGCAGGTAGAACGTAAAATCAAGGCTGAAGACACAGCCATATTCCCTTACTGCAGAATGCCCTAGTGGTCCCCTGCCCTTAGCCCACTGATTCGCAGAAGTAGAGCTGCTTTGTATTTTCTGAACATAGATTAGGTCAGATGGTTTTGATTAAATAGCATCATCCTTTATCATAATTTAATAGAAAAGGTTTTGAAGATGGCAGACCCTTCCTGCCCCGCTTTGGCCTTGGTTGTACTGCAGCAGTTTTGAGGAGTTCAGGCTTCCAGCCTGGCTTTGGAGATTTTCTTTTGTTCCCGTCCTCAGCATTTCTCACCCATTGAGGGGACATGATCCTAGAAGCGGGCCACCAGACACCATATATTTGGAAAGTTGGCACAAAATACTGGTAGCAGTATCTCCTTAGTCTGTTAGGAATGTTTGCTTTCCAGCAAATTTCTGTATCTTACGTTTCCTGCTTTCTCGTTGCTCACCATCCGTGATCTAGAACAATCTTAATTCCCCTGTCTACTTCTATTACTTTGTGTATTCTCCTTCATCTATTTTAACTTCTTTCCCTCCAAGTAAATCCTTTCCTTTTCTTCACCATCTCCCATCCCCTGAATTTAACAGTGACCCGAGCCTGTGGAGTCCCTCTCCTGACTCCCCTGTGACCTTTGTCTTGTTCATGACTACCAGTCTCATTATTGCTTACACGCTGTTTCTTCTGTTTGAGCAACAGTTTCTCTTGCCTTTTTTTTTTCCCCTCAAGTCCCTATATTATGGTTAGTAGACTGGCTCTTCTCAATTTGTAAAGGTATTTACTTCCTGAAAGATGATATTTTTATTGAAGGATGTGTTAAATGAGTAGTTCAGGAGTTTGTACATTTGTTTACTTCATTAACAAGCTGACATCTTACCTGGTTCAGTTCAGAATTACTCATGTAACTTATGACCACTGTTTTATCTGTGTAATAGATTTGTGAAAATTTTTGTCATAGTGAACCTTCATAGTGAAGTTCATTCATAACGTTAAGTTTGTAATACCATTATATGATATTAAGGGTCGTGTTGAGAACAACAATTTATAAATTCCCAATTGGAAAGAAATTTTTATCAGTTTTATATACTTTTGAAAGTTTTTTTTTTCAGTTTAAACAAAAACTTAGATATTTTCTAGTTTATACCTACTATGCATAAAAACTTGAATAAAGTGCTGTATGTGGTAATTGGAATAACAGCGGTTTTGAAGATGATCCTCTAGAAAAATAATCTTTACTGTAGGTGTATTTTATTTATTTATTGATGCTTAACAGGATGTTTGGAACTACTGAGTACTCGGCATGCTGAATGGATACAGAAAAAAATTCACGGATGAACGGCACATTGCTATGCTTCTACACTTTTTGGTTTTATTTCATGATTTAAGACCAGTAGTAAAGATGAAGCTAAATAGCTCAATTGTTTCGTATTTGTCAGATTGGGTCACTGAAACCTGCATCTAGTCTCTGTAGAACAAGTCTACGTGTTTTCTTTCTTTCAGCCGTGCACATTGAGAAGATAATGTTGAAAGGAGTCCAGAGAAAAAGGGCTGACAAATACTGGGAGTACACCTTCAAAGTAAGCCCCTCTGCCCCCAACAGATGTCTCATGTACCGTGGTAAATGACTTTTTGGGAAAAGTGAAAATTGATCTTTGGAAAAACTTACAGCAGGTTTGCTAATTTAAGAAAAAGCTGTACGTAGACATACGTTTGTCCTAATTAAGGGACTGTCCTGTTTTCAGTATGTGCTGCATGGTTTGCCAAGGTTTTAACTGTATCACGTTAAAGTTACTCCGATGATTTTATAAAAAAAAAAGTAAGAGCCTTCGATTTGAGGTGTAAGATGTATCTTTTAAAGTAAAAGTAAACATTTTCACTAGTATTTTTTTAAATCAAGATCACGGGCATTGTCTTTTCCTGGCATGGTTTCCCTGATATCTTTCTCCTCCTCTTCTTTGTCCACGAAGGCTATTGGCCTTTGTTCCTTTGTCTTCCTCTCTCTGATTGCTTTCCTGTCACTCTGTCCTCAGACAGCTAACTAACCGTAGAGTCCAGCTTTGTCATTCCCCATGTCTCCTTTTTGCCTGTTGACTGTCATGCGGATTCCTTGTCCATGTCTTCCTTACTCCTCCCTGCTTGGGCTTCACTGTCTAGCCCTTTCTCCTAAGGTTGGACTGAGCGCCTTGAAGCCAAACGGACCGACGCCACGTTTCTGTGCTCCCTCACTTCAGTTCTTCCCCAAAGGTATTGCTTGCCAAACTTCAGCTCTGCCTTTCTCATGAAGTCATTACTGATCCTCCAGCAGAATGTGTTTCCATTCATTCATGGTATCCTCCCATCACCAGTTTCACAGAGTCTTCTATTTAGGTGACATGTTTTTCCTCTCCAGTAGGTTATTAGCTCATGGAGAGCAGGACTCTTCATCCTCTGTCATCCCACCATATCCAACTTGCTTAGTACATTTGTTGAATGAATTTCAGAACTCTGGCTTCTGCTCTGTGGGAAGTAGCCTCAGTTTGCAAATTTTAAGTCCTTATCTCCACATATTTCACTGAACATTTTGATAACCCATGGCACAAGCCACTGTGCTCTCTTCATGCAGTTACACGAGTTCTCCTTTTGTTGCTGGAGCTCTTAGCTTGTTCCTTCCTCCAAGCCTTTGTCATCCCCAGCTCTGGAACAGTCTTCCCCAGGCCATGGCACAGCTCACATCCCTTCAACTCCTAGGCTGGTGTCTCCTAGGTGTCTTTCTCGGCACCCTTCTGATGTGCTATCCTGCTCCTGCACCACGCCCTGTTCATTTTCTCTGGAGCCCGGATCCCTGAGGGGAATTCTTAACTATTCATTTGTGGTCATCTCTCTCATGCACCAGACCCTGAACCTCAGCCAGCAGAGACTTTGGCTGTCTTGTCCACTCCTGGGTCCCTTTCACTGAGAACAGTGTCTGACCCAAGTTAGCTGCTCAGTGAACATTCGAATAATTAAAAATCATTTAAAAGATGTGCCAGTTAATAAGGATATTTGCTTTGAGGATTGGTAGATACAATTTCATACCTATTTTGAACTATCTGATTAATAACGGTATGACTAGCTGATAAGACTTAGGTATTTGCCTAGTGCAAGTTTTACTTGGCTCAAATAATTGTAAAGTAGAGATTATTAGCTGGCCGCCATCAAGTCCACTGAATTAAAAGCGTCCAAGAGGTAAAGTGGCATAACAGATTTCAGTCTGGCTCTTCTGCTTACTTAGGGTCAGATCTAAGTAAGTTACTCTTAGAGTTTTAGTTTCTCCATCTGAAAATGGAGGTCATCATACCTGCCCCATCTACCATAATGGAATTTTAAAGAATTGAGATAAAGATGAAATCTCTTCATAAGCCATAAATCCCATAAAAATACAATGTAGTACTATCAAAGAGGGGCAGTAAACTCTAGTTATTTCTCTGAAGAATTTATATTTAATAAGTTCCAGGAGATAGAATTTTTATCTTTCTTGGTATATAGATCTATACCGTCAAAAGTGTCATTTTAGAGTCCTACAACTTTTCCTTTCTGAAAAATTACAAAAATGTAGTCTTATTTTAAAAGACAACTTTTTAACAAAGCCATGCAATTTGAAAGGAATTATTAAAAAGTTTTTTGAGTAGACTATGTCAATGTACCGTTAACTTTAACGATTTTGAAGAAATTACGACAATGCCAGGTTAACTTTATATTTCTAATTGTTAATCTTAATAAAATTTAAGTAAGGCCCTTTGTTTTACACATGGCTTTTTTCCAGCCGGTTTCCGCCTAAGAAATAACCATACAATATGTGTGTTTTTTTTAAATCAGGTAAACTGGTCTGATCTTTCAGTCACAACAGTAACAAAAACCCACCAAGAACTACAGGAATTTCTACTGAAGGTAAAAGTATAGATTTTGTTGTTAAAATGATTTTTACGTAATATATAGAATCCAGAAACCTCAATATCAAAACAGACACCAGGAAGATGTAACCACATATGTAGAGGTTGACTTAGAACTCTCCATGAACATTATCTGTAGAAAATGTCATGTTATTCTAAACCGAACTTTTCTTATGTGACCAATACAAGGAAATGAAGGGTTTTTCACATGGAAAAAAAAAAATGGAACCTTATTCCTAGTTCCTTGCCGAGGTATATATTAATGGTGGCTGTTTGCAAGGGTACTTCCTGTGAAAGGGTGCGTCTGCACTATGAGAGGAGGCTTGTTAGCCTTGTTGTGTTCTGAGACCTAACAGCTCTTCAGCTCCCTCTGTGGACTTCCTTAAATCCATGTCGATTGGTTCCTTCTTCGAGTTCCGGCTTCCCCCTTCCCTCCCCCCAGTGATAGACTCTCCAGAGTATTGAGAATAAGGGATAATGGGAACGTCTTACACAGACTTGCAGAGGTAAAAGGTATCTTAGATCAATTTGGTCAAACTCTTCCCTGTTTCTTTTACACTAATTCTATTTTATTGAAGCATGTATGGGTAGAGCTAAATATTAAAAGAAGGAAATGAGTTTAAATGGTTAACCAGTACCTTATTATTTCTCAATAAGCAAGTATATTTTAAAATGTATTGCTAATAAGGAGATAGAAAGTCCAGAAGCAGGAAACATTCCCACTCCATTACTGACTTTTGGATGAAGATGTGATGTAGTTATTGAACCTATGACATCAGAAATTTTCAGGACCGTGCTAGTTTCTAAGTTGTGTGCTTGTCACCATAAATATATTCTTTCAGATCATGTGGGTCTCCATTCTGAAAGCTAAAAGACACTCTTTGTCGCCAGCTTGCAGAGCTTTGAGCAGCATGGTAGGTGCTGGCTCTAAGGAGGACAGGGCGCCTGGGTGGCTCAGATGGTTAAGCGTCTGCCTTCGGCTCAGGTCATGATCCCAGGGTCCTGGGATCGAGTCCCGCATCGGGCTCTCTGCTCCTTGGGAGCCTGCTTCTCCCTCTGCCTCTCTCTCTCTGTCTCTCATGAATAAATAAATAAAATCTTAAAAAAAAAAAAAAAAAAAAAAGTGTTTAAGGAGGACATAGTGTAATGTGTTGTCACAGTGTTAGTCCGCTAACAGGGATAACTAATACCCAGGGACAACTTGAATATTTTCCTGCAGCTTATTTTAACCAACTGAGCCACCCAGGTGCCCATCCTGCAGCTTATTTTAAACTGGGCCCTCCTGGTTAAGGCTGGAGGGCTCCTTCTGCCACTTCAAGATGGTGACCTAACTGCATGCAGAGATGGGGGGGTCATTAATTTCCAGTTGCCAAAGGTCCTACGCATATGACCTGTCGGCAGTCGACAGCATGGTGAGGAAGGAGAGAGTGGTGGAAGGACTGGGTGCATGAGCACTGTCCTCCAGAGAAGAGGGCCGTTAGCTCCCCAGAGAAACTAGCGCCTGGCTAACAGTCTGCCTGTTGAAGAAGCTAGGAAGGGCTGTCCCGCACCACCGCCAGCCCTGCACTTTTAAAATCTCTTCTATTTATAGCTGACTTCTCTGTCTGAGGAGAATAAATTCATCAAAGTTTAAGGGCAAGTAGTCATGAACCGGTGTCCTACAGGTCAGAGAGCAACATGCTTCGTTTCTTTTTCTTGCCTTACCCTTTCCGCGATGGAGTTCTAGTGCTGGAGGGTAGGTTGCAGGGAGATAGAGCTGAGGCTGAAATATCTTGCGGTATGGCGTCAGTACGGTGGGGTCCGGTGCTGCTACGTGGCAAGGCCAGTTCCCTGATGCATTAGGGTGGGGGTGCTGCCAGCAACCTGTCCCGTGTGCTGCTGGGAGACTTCAACAGGAGAGCACGTGGCTGACCTCCAGCCTCGGGCCTGGCACCAGGCGGTCTGTCCTGTCGGGTTTCCCTAAGCTTCAGTTGGGTTTTCGTCTTGACAGATTTCTTTCTTTCTTTTTTTTTTTTTGCAACCGTACAATTTTTCTGAAAGCTTAAGTGCTTTAAAAAAATACCGCCCCCTATAATTAAGTCACTCTTCAGAATCATGGTAGTTAATGATCCCCCTAGTTAGTCAACTTTTGAATACAGAATTTTTCTAAAGTGGGACAGATGCCTTATCAAGTTATATGAAATAATTGGCAACATTGTATGCTTCCAGAAAGTACTTGCCTATTCTAAAACATCCTTTCAAGTTTACCATATATCTTTTCTCCTTTTTACCTCCCTTCTAAAATCATCTACAAAAGTTAAGAGCAAAAGTGTCCTTTTGACAGCCTGTACATACTACCAGCCTTTAACTTTTGTAGATGCTGTTTAACTGCACTTTTACTGTTTGCTGTAATGTGGAAGAGTGAGTTTGAGGTCAGTGCTTCAAATCCTTTTTTCCCGTGTGAATGGCAGCTTCTGTCCTCGCATCCAGGCCCCCTTCCCCTGCTACTGCTGCTTAGAAGCTGCATCTGACACCTGTTTCTCACCGCGAGACTGGAAGCTCCACGGAGGCAGGGTTTTTGTTTCTTCTCTCACTGCTGTATCCCCAGCGCCTAACGCAGTAGCTTGGACAGGGTTGGGCTTTGAATATTTGTTGATTGAAGGAATGAGGGATGACTGAGGAGAGTTAGAAAAACTAAATTGTAATGATGGTTCTCCCCTAGGCCTCAATGTTTTAATTTTTTCTTTTTAAGATTTTATTTGAGAGAGAGAGAGACAGAGATAGTGACAGATAGCGAGAGAGAGCATGAGCAGGGAGGAGAAGGAGAAGCAGACTCCCCGCTGAGCAGGGAGCCCCATGCAGGGTTCCATCCCAGGACCCCTGGATCATGACCTGAACCGAAGGCAGACGAGACGTTTAACTGACTGAGCCACCCAGGCGCCCCAGGCCTCAAAGTTTTTAAAGAGAAGCTTGTACTAGCGAGGAGAAATGCCTCCCAGCGCTCTGGGCTGGTGCAGGGCTGAGCTGGGGCCCGGAGGTGGGGGGCTGGGTCCTGGAACGAAGACCAAGAGGTGAGGAAATTCAGAAGTGACTAGAATAGAAGAGACATAATTTAAAGCTGTATTTTTAGCAAATGTGCCTTCCTCTAGGGCTGGAAATAGTCCTTGGAAATTGAAGATAAAAACCACTTGAAAATAAAGCATTTTGCAAATACTGATGACTGCACATCCGCACTCTGCCCAGTCACGTGAACAGTCACTGACTGGGTGACAATGTACGTGCTCATGCCTTCCGGTGCTTAGAAGGAGCCATCAGTGATTCCGTAGTGGAAACAGACTTCTCCATTGAAGCTGGTTTTCTTTGGCTGTGTACAGATGTTCAGGAAATACCTTGTGTAAAATGGGTAATATGAAATATGCCTAGTGTCCTTAATCTGTATTAAAATAATAAATATTGAAATAGTCATTTCTTTGTTTGGGAAATGTGTAGATTCAGGAGCTGTTTCTTCCTGTTAGTGATCAGAGGACATGCTCTCCACAGCGGGCGCGTGGAGTGCGAGCAGGGCCTTCAGCCTTACCAGGTTATAAAAGAACCAGGAAGAACT
Source organism: Neomonachus schauinslandi (assembly GCF_002201575.2). NCBI lineage: Eukaryota > Metazoa > Chordata > Mammalia > Carnivora > Phocidae > Neomonachus > Neomonachus schauinslandi. The sequence continues at coordinate 13,824,278 of NC_058416.1, read as the reverse complement.
TCATTCTGACAAACCATCTTGATTCCATAGTCTCACTGCCTGAAATTAGTAATACTTTATGCTGTCTTTGTTAAATTTTCCGTTTCTGAATCGTTGACTCAAAATGCGTATTTGTTAAAAGCATACTTGCTTTGGATTCTCAGGTTAGAGATCGGTATGTAAACTGACAGTTTGTGTAGATTGTTCTATTCCTGCAGCTCCTTAGATACTGTGTTAATGGTTCTACTCTTAATTTTAGTGAAAGTGCCAGTAATTCAGGAGTTCATTGCAAAGACTAGTTATCAGAAGTCAAATTTAAAACTTCGAATGCTTGAAAGACCTGGGAAGTTAATTTTATAAATGATTAATTTATTAGGAATTTTTTTTTTTTTTAAGATTTTATTTATTTGACAGAGAGAGACACAGTGAGAGAGAGAACACAGCAGGGGGAGTGGCAGAGGGAGAAGCAGGTTTCTTGCTGAGCAGGGAGCCCGATGTGGGACTCGATCCCAGGACCTTGGGATCATGACCTGAGCTGAAGGCAGACACTTAACGATTGAGCCACCCAGGCACCCCTGATTTATTAGGAATTTTAAAAAGTAAGCTTAGTTAATAAACAAAACGACTTAAAATTTTGTTTTTAAAAAAAACCTTTTTTGGCCAAGTGATTTTTTTTTTTTTTTTTTTTTTTTTGGTGGTTTCTGGTACATCGCTCTGAGGGCACCACCATCATGTGGAGGGAAAGGTTATTCACCCTTCAATTAGTGCTTTTTATGTGAGCAAGATGAGAGTTTTAACCCTATCTTTCACACCCAGTTCTTTATTTGGTGCGTCGCACTGGTAGTCTGACATTGCCTGAGATTCAGCTGTGAAACGAGGCACAAAGGTGATGACTCTAAAGGGAGGGATAACACTTCTCAGAATACTACTTGAGGATTAAAATAATCATAGCTACGCTATGCAAAACGTTATTCCATTTAGCTTCGGTGTGGATGTGACTTTCATGTGGCATGTGGCAAGTAGAACGGGAGTGGTGTGCAGGCGTGTCCCAGAAGTGTGCTGGATGCCGCTGGGTCGTTCTGCACCATCACAGAGCCCTGAGGTGTGCCCAGAAGGTAGAAGACTGTCCTAGTAGAAAAATCGATGCTGCTTCCATACGGGGCCTGTGTCATGAAGATTTAGAGAAGGAACTGCTTTGGGACGATGACTGAGCAAGAGACACTTATCTTCCTTTTATGCCTCTGGTTTGTAACCTCCTTAGCAGTAAGTGAAAAACTTAACATTGGCCTTGCTGTTTTCCTTTTCTAGCTCCCAAAGGAAGTGTCTTCAGAGACTTTTGACAAGACCATCTTAAGAGCCCTGAATCAGGGTTCATTGAAAAGGGAAGAACGGCGACATCCTGACCTAGAGCCCATCCTAAGGTAACAATTCAATGACACTGTCACAGCGGTGTCACAGACAAGATCATGGGCAGCGGAGGACTTAGAGTGGAGTTCAAGGGAGATCACAGAGAGATTTTTCTGTGGAGTACTTTTTTTTTATCCATATGTTATTTGGGTCTAGGCTCACACTAGGAAACCTCAAACTAATTACTTTGATCATTGGACTCTTTGGCTCTCTGATATCATAAATAATTGCTTCTAAACTATGCCAACATTCAGTGAACCTCCTGTTTTCTCCATAAAATATTTATTGAAAGAGTTCCTTGTTCAAGAGCTCAACTTTAGAGATGTTTTCTGTTTTAAGTTGTCAAGTAAGAAGGTTAGGCTAATGGGTTGGAAAGTAAAAGGAAATGAATGCTGCTGAAGACCTGCTCTTCTGTAGGTGGTGAAGTTACAGTGGTGACTGCTTGGGCATGGTGGGTCAGTTCCCAGAGCGTGCTGCCCGTGGAGTGAGGAAGAGATGAAGATATGGGCAAGTGGAGTAAGGGTGGCCCAGGGGCCCTGTGTGGGCAGGGTGGGTGTGGATGTGGGTAAATAGACTCATTTCATGATGGGAAGTTGAGGAATCTCTTGCCTAATGGCTCATATTTTTTCCTAAAGTAAGAGTTTGCTTAACAGTGGCTACACTGAGCGTGGGGGACCAAATGTTTGAGAGCAGAAGGGACTTACAGTGGTTGTGTGGGGATGTGGAGAACATCCTAGCCAGGGTGTGGAGTCCATTTGAGATTGAATATCAGTAAATGATAATGATAATGGTCTGTCCTGCTGTGTGGATTTTTTTAAAAAAATCTTTCCAGCATTTCAGGTTCAAGTGTTAGGAAAGCAGATTTTTGGATACAGACTTTCTTGGATGTGACAAAAGGACACTGGGGCAAAGGAATTTAGGGAAGAGTGTGCAGTGTTTAAAAACGGACAGATTCCCAGAATGAGGCTAGGTGAGTCAGACAGGAGCATGAGCCGCAGTTGAAGAATTAGGGGTCATGGGAGTAAGCAAGTCATGAAGCAGATCAGAGTGTGAAATGTTTGGATTAGGGAGTTCGGAGGTGGAGCCATTCGTTGTGATTGTCAGAAGTTTGGGGTATGGTTTCGGTAATTGTTTAATTGTTCCACTCACCCCTCTGTGAGGGCTTTCCTTTAGGAGAGAGAAATTAAGGTGGTAATGGCCAAGGAGACAAGTGCTGTTTTACTGGAAACGTGCAGTTATTAATAAGTAAACTCAGGAAGAGCAGTGTTGGAACATAGATGCCCTAGAGTACCCGGGCTTGAGTGGGACTTCCTGTCTGCCCTCCCAACCTGAGCCGGCCCCATTTGTGGAGTAGCCTTGCTGAGGCAGAGAGCAGGCAGAGAAGGGTGTCAGTTGGCATCGTGGACCCCCCCCTCGGCCGGTGGGGAGCCAGCATTCTCAGGATGGGGCGGGGCTGGGAAGATGGGGTGGATGTTTGCTCCTTGATGGAGAGAAGCAGAAATCTGGGAAGGAGGGTGTGTTCATTGAGTGACAAGATCCAGGATAGAGCAGAGATGGAGGAAATCACTGGGGAAAAGGCAGCCAAGCAAAGATCCCAGTGTTGGCTGGTCACCCGTGTGGAGTTCGAAGTCCCCCGAAGACCAGGAGTGGAGCAGACAGTGAGGCAGGGGCCAAACTGAGTACGAATGTGGAAGCGTGACCCGGTGGCAGGTGTGTGACTAAAACCAGAGGGCGGAGTGCCTGGAAGGCAGCTTCACGGGAGTGCCCCCACCCTCGCGGCCCTCCACCCGAACAGGCTTGCAGGGTTTTAGTCCAAGTAGGGGGGTGCAGATCTGTTCATTGCAGAGCCTGGCTATTTGGGGCCTCTCAGAGACAGTGGTCACCGAGTATTCCAGGGATGAGACTGGTGAGGTTGGGTGATGATGGTGAGGGAGAGTTGGTTGAATTCTTGGGTCCCCTGTGCTACTCAGAAGTCAGTGGGCTTATGCATCCTTGGGGATCTTGTTAAGGTGCAGGTTCTTACTCCATAGCATCGGAGTGGACACAGTCCTGCAATTCAGTAGGCTGTAGGAGATGCTCATGGTCCATGGAGCACACATTGAGTAGCAGGCCTTAGAGGTGGGTGAGCACTGAGACCGCTGCCTCTGGAGTGGCTCAGGAGGGAGCTTCTAGCTGTGATCCTGGGGGGTGGAAGGGTGTCTGGAGCATGAACCTGGTGGTCGGCACTGGAGGACATAGTGAGGATGCCAGCCAGCAGCCTCTGGGGTGTGGTGAGTGGCAGAGTGTGCGTCTTGAGGCCATCTCCTGGAGGAAGTCAGTGTGTGCTCTCACCCTGTCGGCGCTGGCTTCAGGGCGTGCTTTGTTCCCAGCCGGGTGATGCTGGCTACAGGCCTCCGATTCCAGCCAAGGTCTTTACCTTGCCTGAGGTCGTGTGGCTGACCGGTAGTGGACTCAAAGGTCTATTGCATACTGCTCCAATTAGAGGGATAAAATGTAATAAAATCTTATTCAGTATGTTTGTATACAAAGTGCTCCATGTAAGAGTTGCTCGATTTATTTAGGTAGTTTGGGGCTTTCTTGATAAATCTGACAGATGTTCAATATAGAACATTTGGAAAATACGGAAGAGTAATGAAAAGATGACAGTTACTCATAGAACTACTTTTAACATTTTAATTTTTCCTTTCAGTTTTTTGTTTTGCCTGTAATATTAGATAGGCAGTTTTATATTCTATTTTCCTTCTCAAATTATAGGCATTTTATATTTAATTCTTCAAGATCATTTTGAATGGCTACAGAATATATCCCATCTGGCTGTGTAATCCTTTGACTCTTTCTTTGTTTTTGGGAAGAAAGACAATTTTCTGGGCTTCCCCCCCACCCCCCAAAAAATACAGCTTTGACCATTTTTGTACCTAAAAAATTTTCCAGATTTATGAGTTACTACTGAAGAGAGATTCTTTGAAATTGATTTACTGATTTATGATCCTCTTTTTGTATCCCTGATAATACATATATTATTATTTTTCTTATGGAAAAGTTATGTAAATAGTATATACTATTAGTGTTTGAATTTACTTGTTTATTGGCTAGCTTTGAGTATCATTTAAAAAACTATATCCTTATTTGATAGGAGAATAATTATCTCACTGGCTTAATGCTCATTTCCTTTGTTCATGAAATTCAGTATCTTTCTGTAAGTTTAGCCATTTGTATATTTTGTAAGATCATCTGTCCTTTACCAGTGTATCCTTGTGGGTTTTAGTGTTTTTAGATTTTTAACAACTTACCTTTAGTAATACAATATTTCTCAGTGATGATTTTTTAGATGAAGATTAAAATGCTATGTTAGGTCTATATGTCTTTGTTTCTGTGTTTCGGTTTATCTCTTCATGAATACAAAGTCACTCCCAGATTGTTTGTTAAATGTTAGGTACATCTCTGTAGCCATATGGGGGAAAAGTTAGGCTAGAACCGTATGTCATTCCTTACATCAAAATTAACTCTAGCTGGCTCAGAGATTTAAATGTAAGAAAGAAAACATGAAATTTATAGTATGTGTATGAAAGATTTTTCAGAGTATCACACAATATCTAGAAACCATTAAAAGTGGAAATTCAAATACTCAGAAATCAAATTTCTGCCTGAGGTAAAGAAGAAAATATAAACAAAGAGAAGACAAACCTCAAATTCAAGAAAAAATACTTGCAATAATTTCTTTCTCGTTAAAAAAAACCTCCTGAAAGTCAGTAAGTAATAAAAACGAATAGTCCAAAGTAGGGAGAAAAATGGGAGCATATATGAATAAATAGCACAGAGAAACTGAATTTCAGGTGTCATTTTAACATATGCAAAGCTGCTCATAATCAGAAATACAAATTAAAAACTTGAGTTTTATTTTGTTTAGGAGGCCACTGTATTTTTCTAATTTTAAATTTAAAATTTTTTTTAATTTAGTTTTTTTTAAAGGTCTATTTCTTTTGGGTGGGGAGGGGCAGAGGGAGAGGGAGAGAATCTTAAGCAGGCCCGAGATCATGACCTGAGCCAAAATCAAATTGGATACTTAACTGAGTGAGCCACCCAGGCACCCCTAAATTTAGTTTTAATTGAAGTATAGCTGTCATACAATATTGTGTTAGTTTCAGGTATGTAACATAGCGATCTGACAATTATGTAGCATACGATAACGCTCACGACAACATGTGTAGTCACCATCTGTCACTACACAAAGTTATTACAGTATTATTGACTATAGTCCCTGTGCTGTGCTTTTCATCCCATGACTTATTTATTTTATAACTGGAAGTTTGTACCTCTTAATTGCCTGCGCCTATTTCACCCATCCCGCTACCCCCTTCCCTTGGCAACCACCGGTTTTCGGTATTTGAACCTGTTTCTGTTGGTTTGTTCATTTGTTTTTCAGATTCCACATATAAGTGAAATCATACGGTATTTGTCTTTCTCTTTCTGGCTTATTTCACTTAATGTAATACCCTATAGGTCCATCTATGTTGTCCCAAATGGCAAGATTTCATTTTTTTTTTTTAATGGCTGAGTAATATTCCTTGGTGTATACCACATCTTCTTTATGTGTAAAGAATCTTTCTGAAAACCAAAGTACTAAAGAGGCTTATGTCCAGGGAAGAAGAGGGCCTCTGGGAGTAGGAATGAGACTGGCTGTTCACTTGGTAACTTCTGAGTTTGGGCCATATATATTCTTCACTTATTTAAAAGAGCTTGAAGCTATCCCTCTTATGAAACATGATCAATTTACTTTTTGTGTACACGATAGTTTCTGTTATTTTTATTGTTCCTTTAATTGTTTTGGATTTATTTTGTTTTACCAAGTGAGGCCAGGATCTAAATTTGTTTTTCTTTCCAAACAATGAATTGATTCTTTCCTATGTTACTGATTTACTACATTCTTAGGTATATAACATGTTCCTGGATTTTTCCTCTCAACAATCTCATTCTTGTTCCAGGATCACTTCTTCATTATTAGAACTTTATAGTTTATTAGTAGCTATTAGACCTGATATTTTTCTTCCTGGTACTGTTTCTAAAATACTCCTCTGTTTTAATGTGTGTTCTCAGATATTTATTATTCAGCTTAGGTATTTTAAAACTTGATGCAGGGGCGCCTGGGTGGCTCAGTCGGTTAAGCGGCGGCCTTCAGCTCAGGTCATGATCCCAGGGTCCTGGGATCGAGTCCTGCATCGGGCTCCCTGCTCAGTGGGGAGCCTGCTTCTCCCTCTCCCTCTACCTGCCGCTCCCCGTGCTTGTGCTCGCTTGCTCTCTCTGTCAAATAAATAAATAAAATCTTTAAAAGAAAATAAAACCTGATGCATATGTGCTCCTAGGAGATGTGCTAAACTGTGGTTCAAGTCTTAGTAATACCAGTACCTGAGTTCTTCATAGGACTGTCATTTTTAAAGAGTCCTCGTCAGTTCCTGTCCTCTTTTCCCCTGCCCCTCCCGAACCCATAAGTCCTCAAGCCACTCAGTGGAACAGAGCATGGCAGGCGGTGGCAGCAGTTTTGGAGGACATGCCCTAATGGACTAGGAAAGGGGCCCAAGTGGAGTGAGGAGTCCCCAGTTATGGGGCTGGTGCTGAGGGGCCTGGCACAGCGTTTGAGAGCGCACACACATGAGAGGTGGCCGGCAGGGCACTCGCGCTCAGCTTGTTTCAGGAGGGCACCTGCACAGGAGGTAGAAGGGGCAAGAGTGGGAATAGATGACTACAAGGGTTGACCTAATATAAGTATGTTAAGAATCGTGAGGACCAGGTGTCTCTCTATTGGAGAAGGCAGTTACAATACAGAAAGGAAGGACCGCCCCAGTGAGCCCTGGAGCGTCTGATTGGAATTGAAGGTATGGATGCGAACCCATGAGTTTTGGTACATTTACAGAAATAAATACGGTTGTGTGTGCACACACACATTCCCTGACTCTGTTCTTTGAAAGGTTCTGGAAGCGGCCCCAGCCACCCTCAGCGGGGATGCCTGGTGTTCAGAGCTTGACTTGTAACACCATTCTCCCCTAAACAGAACTAGGGCTCCTCGGAGGAAAAACTGATTGTAGGGCTGGCGCAGCTTTCCGATGGTGCCGGAAAGCTCGGCAGTGCTCAAAGAATGGAGTGGCTTGGTCACCAGGCCACAGAAGCCGGCTTGAAGGGGCTCCTAGTGGTCAAATCTGGAGCAAATCGAACATCAAAATAAAGAAAACAGTAACGCTGAATAAAGGAGGAAACCACAAGTCCATGTTGAAATAGATAACGAATGAGCAGATTGAGCATTTGAGGATATTTTACAGTATCAAAGTCCTTTCCCACAAAATAATGCTTATTATTCATAAAGGGAGGAAGGGTCACTTTAGAATAGCGAAGCTTAACAGGTACCACCTCTCACCCCGGAGCTGAACTTGATGGGTGACGAGGGGGTCAGTCAGAATCACCACATAGCAGGCTGTAGCAAAACAACAAAGCCTCGGTCCTGTGAGACTCCTGCTGGGAATCTGATCATGAGGACGCCTCAGACAAACCGAAATTGTGACCATTCCACAAACTACATTCCTCTTAAAACCATGAGAGCCACAGGAGGGCTGAGGAGCTGTCCTGGCAGCTGGATGCAGCATAGGATCTGAACTGGGTCTTTGTGGTAAAAAGGACACTTTGGGGTCAGTTGGAAAAGCTTAGATGGGGTCTGAGGATTAAGTCTTAATTTATCATAGAGTATTAATGTCCTGTTATTGATTGTAAGAGAATGTCTCTGTAGGAGATACTGATGTCTTGCCAGGTGTTGGGGTGTCAGAGATCAACTGTTTAAAAAAGTATTTTTTACTGTATTTGCAACTTTTAAGTGTGAGATTTTTTAGAGGGAAAAAAATATTTCCATAAGGAGCCACTTTTAGAAATTGGGCTCCTGGCTAGGATGACAATTAAGAAGTATGTGTCTGACTCTTCCTTATTAACAGCTTTTAGGGTTCTCCTCCGTGATGATCATGGATGTGTGTGTGTGTGTATGTGTGTGTGTGTGTGTGTGTGTGTGTGAGAGAGAGATCTTTTTTACTATAAAGGTGTTATTCAAGCTACTTGTGAAGAATGTAGAGGAAGGTGTGATGCCAAAAGTCCCAAATTGCCCTTTCTCCAAATTTAGTCACTAGAATAGCCTTCATTAAAAAATTTTATGGAAATTTTCTGTGCATGTACATACCCTTGTATTTATGTATTTGTATATATTTACTGTGCAAATTGAATGATCTTATACACACTTTTTTGCCACTTAACTCTTTTCATTAAATATATTGGACATGGTCACACATCAGTACATGTAAAAAGATTGCTGCCTTTTTATTTGCTACATAATCTATTTTTAGTTGTATCATAATTAATGAGTGCACTTTATGGCCATTTTGATTCTTAAATATTTTGAAACAAACAGTATTACAGTGAATGTCCACATATGTTTCTTAACACATTTGGATATGTTTATCTGTGAGAGAAATTTCTAGAATTGAAATTGTTTGGTCATAAGTTATGCATTTTTAAATATGTGATGATTCCAAGCTACTTCTAAGGATTCTAAGGAAGTAACAACCCTTTTAACGCTGGAAGTCCTGTATTCAGATCTGTGCACCTCAGCAGACATAAGATACTCTCCATCTCTCATCTTTGCCAGGCTCAGAGAGGAAGACTGTATCTTATTTTCGTCTGTATTTGAGTCTGTAGTTAGTCTGTATTTGCACTTTCCTGTGAATGGCTTTTTCAGTTCTTCCCATTTTTTATTGGTCTTACTGATTTATAAGAGTTATTTGTTAGATTAAAGAAGGGAACCCTGTTTGTCGTTATTTCTTGACCATGTGGGCAGTTTAAATTTTTATGTAGTCAGATTTATCATCTTTTTCTCTGACAGTTTCAGGGTTTTGTATCCTGCTTGGAAAGAGTTTACTCTTCAAAAAATGATATATATGATATATATATTTTATATATATATATATTTTTTAAAGATTTTATTTGTTTGACAGAGAGAGAGACCGCGAGAGAGGGAACACAAGCAGGGGGAGTGGCAGAGGGAGAAGCAGGCTTCCCGCCAAGCAGGGAGCCCAATGCGGGGCTGGATTCCAGGACCCTGGGATCATGATCTGAGGCGAAGGCAGATGCTTAACGACTGAGCCACCCAGGCACCCCGAAAAAATTATATTTTTAAAATACGTTCCCCCCCCCAATATTTCCCTTAAAAAAATCTTTGATTTGTGTGGCTGGTTTGTGGTCCCAACACCATTAATAGGATGTGAGAACACCTCATTCTCAGTTTGTGAATTTTAGTTTAGTATGATTATCATTCATGTCACTTAAGAAAGGGAGCGATTTTAGAGGAAGGGGCAGTTATTGTAAGGGAGAAATAGAAAATGAGTTTATAGGAGCCGGAGAGATGGGGTTGGTACAGGACGCCTTGCATGAATACAGTTCCAGATCACTGTAAATTAGGAAAAGAGAAATATGGCACTGAAATGTACATTTGGGCTTGGGTAGTTTCTGTCATGTCGAAGTGTAATCTTGTTTTTCTTATTTAATATGTTAGTTTATGGCCAGTTTGATTTGCAAGTAGATAGGTATGGTTGCCATCTTGTGGTTCTGCATTACCGCACCTTGACTTTAGTGTGGATGCTGCTTTCAGGCCTGTGGGTTCATCTCGGCTGTGGCTTGTACGTGTAGCTCTGTGTTCCCACAGCGGACATGCATTTGGTTTGTGGAGTGGTGGGTGGTATCTAGGCTCTCTCTTGGGACTCAAGCCTTGAATTAAAGGTGTGTCTGTCTTTGGACCAGTTGGTTTGTAAATGTAACTGGGTAGTAGGTTCCACCACTGCCGTCGGATTTTAATCCCCGGATGTAGGTAATGTTTTCAGACCTGGAAATTTAGGTCAGCTCCTTGCTCAGTTTTCCTCCCATCTCTCTTCATTTCCCCTGTTTGTCTTCCTGTTGAATATTTATTTCCACATTTGCATACCAAGAAGCAATTTTACCTAATGTGCAAGGTAATTTTGGTCCATAGGGTCATCTCTTGGTATAGTATCTAATGACTCTATAATTAATATGAATGACAGGTCAAAAACCTTGGGGAGAAATTTAAGAATTTTAAATGAGCATTTAACGTGTTCGACAGTAATGCAAGGGGATTTGTATGTTGAGCAGGGTGACAGTTTTGTGTGCTGTGAGTGTCATAACCTTGATGAATTGGTAGTATCATTCCCTAGGAGGAGAGTAAAGCTGAAAGGCTAAGTAACTGGTTTAGGGTGATTCAGCTTTTAAGTGGTTGAGCTGGTATTCAGATCCTTGAGGAAACTTTCCATTAGACTGTACTGTAACTATGCCCCTTATTGCAGGGTCCCTTTGTAGAGAAGACGTCCAGCTGAAGTCTTTTAATTACATTAATAAAATGTGAGGAAAGCTGGTTTTCAAAGATAACGGTTTAGAATCATGGCATGATGCACAGTGGAGCGAATCATCAGTTAGTCATGCCTTAGGACGTAGTCCTACTTGTAGCTCCCCAGACCACCGCATTCCACAGTTTCCAGGACCCGTAGCACCCCAGCATCCTAGGCTCTTAGGTTCAGAGTGTGGGAAAGTGCCTTCATGGGACAGGCAAGTGAGGAAAAGTAGCACCTGTGAAGAAGAGTAAAGGAATTGCAGTTCTTATTCTGAGCAGAAACCACTTGGGCAAAAGGCGGAAATGATATATATATATATATATATATATATATATATAAATATATATGTATAGATGCATATATATATATATATTTTTTTGCCAGAATTGCAACCATATCACTAGATTATAGAAAATTAAAAATAAGCCTGTTCACTAGATTTTTGCAAATAGGTTTAACTTTTATCCACTTCCTCCTATGGGAAATACGTTAGAAAATAATATTCTTTTCCTTAGGAAAACCGTCTGTTTTTTATACCTGAATTAAACGGCCACGTGCGCTGGCCTGAGATCTGTCCCACGTGAAGTTAACCCCGGTCTTGTCTTTGTGCGCAGGCAGCTATTTTCCACGTCATCCCAAGCTTTCCTGCAGAGTCAGCGGGTGCACAGCTTCTTTCAGGCCGTACCAGCGGACCCCCTGCACAGCCTCAGTAAGCGCCTCTCCTCTCCTCTCCTCTCTGGAAGCCGGCTGCTTTCTCGCTCAGTCCTGCTTCACCATGCCGCCCCTGGGGGCTGGCCGCCGGCGTCCCAGTCGGGGAAGGGTGGCATTCGATTGAGAACATCTCTAGTCTTCCGTGACATTGACACCGCAGTTTTAAAGCTAACGTCACAAATCTGACTGGCTGCCAGGCGGAGGCCAGCTGTCTCCGGACTCGTGCACATCCTGGGTCCCCCGGGGCTGGTCAGCCTGGGCGTGCAGGTCGTAGAGGTGCTCCGCTGCCGAGCGCCTGGTGTAGAACCTCTTAGAACCTGCCTTTCCTCCTGGGTCCCCCGTCTCCGTAGTGACCTCCTCGGCTTCCGAGTCTGGAAACCCGGGCCTTACCCTTTTCACTTACCCTCTCTGTAGTCAGTCATGGACAGGCCGAGCCACACTGGACAAAGGATGTCTTCCTTTCTGCCCCACCCCCACCCCCCGCCCCAACGAGTCCCGTTGTTGGCAGTTAAGCCTTTCTTTCCTGCACACCCTGCGCAAAGCCTCTCGCTAGTCTCAGATTCTAGTTTCTCGCTTTACTTTAACCTATCCCAGGATTACCTCAGGGATCAGTTGCTTTTAATCCCCTCTTGAGAACGTTAAAAGTTTGGTTTGAAATTCAAGCCCGGCCATGAGCCTCCTTGTACCTTATTGCTAGTCTCTCAGGCTTGGCATGCACCCAGTACACGTGCCATTTCCTGTCCCAGTGTCTTGGCTCGTTCTGCACCTGAACTTCTAAATGGCCTTCCTTTTGGCACAGCCTGTTAAAATCACACCTGTTTTAAGACCCAACTGAAACACCGCCTCCTGAAGATTTCCCTGCCTTTTCCTTCTATTCCTGTGGGTTGGTTTTCCCTCATGTCTCATCCTTCATCACAGTTGGCCTTGTGTGTTGTTTGATGTCATCTTTCTCAACTGCCTGTTTAGACAAATATTTGGCCAGGAACATGGATGTGTGCTTTAGGAGAACGTGCTGACTTCCAGCACAGCCACTCTGGCAAGTGGCTATTTACTTTTTTAAATCTTTTCTTCTGCTTTCAACAAAGTCCTGTTTTCTTGTACCTAAAGGGGAAAGAAAATGCGTATTTCCTCATTTTGAGGTGGAAGAAAAAGAGTTTTAAAAAAGTAAGATGATTGGGTATTATAACATGGGTTAACTTAATGTTAAAGTTTCTCTAGTGGGGCACATGCGCCTTAAATATTTTAAACAAACAAGTAGCAATTAGAATTAATGACTTTTGGTGACTAGTTAGTAAGACAAGATGAACAACCACGTGGTTAAATTTATGTCTGAGTGGTGGCAGTAGCTGTATTTTTTTAAAGGAGAATCCTAATCATCCTAGAGCTGTATAGATTTAACAGTCAGTGCTTCTGCTTGAACTGAGTGTAAGTACTTTTTAAGGAGTATCACTTAAATAGATCTGTTTAATTCTAAAAAAGCATTGAAACACGAAGTTAAACTTCAAATTCAGATTTTAGCAGGCTGCCCAGGAACACTGGCCCAAGTGGGTAGTGCACAGATAAATAATAGAAAACTCATCATGAGAGCTTTACAGTATTTAAAGCGCGTGAGCAACGCTAAAGAAGGTATCAGATTGCTGCGAAATTAAAATGTATTAAAAACACATGTTTTGAGATTGTGGAAAATCTGGTCAGGATGACCCCATTGTTTCACCGAGTTCATTTGTACTTTTTTTTTTTTTTTTTTAAAGAATGACAGCTCTACACTTTTTCTCCCTAGGATAGAGCATAGTGTTCTATATTCTGACGATGGAGAAAACAAAATTGTTAAACTCCTAAATGACTTCAGAATTAAACTCTGGAATCCCACCGGTCTGTATCGTAATGGAGAAGTCGTCCGGGGCTTTCAGAATGTGTTCGGTGACCGGTCAGTGCTGGCCCATGAATTGCTTGTCACTGCTCTGTAATAGAAGAATAGAAACTGAGAGTAGACAGTCTGTGTAGCAGTTTGACATTGCCACACGTGATCGTATTTTTAAAAGTGATAGTTTACAACACATTAGAAATTTGAAAGCCTCAGCACACACTGATGTTTGGGAAGCACTCATCTAGTGCTGCTTCTCATTTTGCACGTGAGCATTTGGGGAAGAGAGAGCAGCCTCCACGATCAGGGTCCCCACTCCCAGGCCAGTGTTTCGTGCTCTGTCACTTTGGTTTCTTCAAAGGCCCAGCTAGTAGAAGTGTTCCCTTTGCCACTAACTCTCCACTCTCCTCTTCTTGGGAGAGAAGGAATCCTTCTGTGTGTTTTCTTTTATTATATTTTTCCTAAAAAGTTAATGGTGCTGAATGCTTCCTTGCAGATAACTTACAATCCTCCCTGAAGACTTCTAAAATCTTAGAACACTTAAAGGAAGACAGTTCGGAAGCTTCAAGTCAAGAAGAAGGTAAGTGTGGATTCACTGGAATAAGTCATTCTGCCTGATATGGGCAAAGGGAGAGGCAAATGGACCATTAGAACAAATTAAGGAGCCAAGAAACAGACATCTGGGAACTCGGAATATGACAGGTGGCATTATAAATAAGTGAGGAAAAAATAGACTAGTCAGTAAATGATGTTGGCTGGCTTTCCAGTTGAAAAAAATATTATCTCATTAGATCTGTACTTATATCATGCACAGAAATTGCAAGTGAATAACAAAATATATGTAACATAAACGTAATGTAATATGTAAGTTATAAAATGGAACTTTTAAATGTTAATAATCTGGGACAAGATGGCATTCTTGACAAAGCAGAGCATGACTGTAGTGGAGATCTTCCTGATCTAAATTAACTGAACATGTGACCCAAAAACCAGACAATTAGAAGACACTTACAGGATATTCACAGTTGAAGAAAGACTACATCCAGACAATAGAAATATTCTTTCAAAAAATCAGTGAGAACATCAGTCTGATTGGAAGTATGGACAAAAGATAAAGATAGTTCATGGAAGAAGAAATTTGAACAGCTGTTGAGCAGTGTCTAGCCTCACGAGTAGTGGGAAAAATGCACACTGTAAAAACAGTGAACTGTCATTTCATGCTCATCAGATCGGCAAAGCACTTTTGAGTCTGACATTACCAGGGATATGAAGTAATGGGAACTCTGATCCGCTGCGGGTGGGAATATAAATTGGTACAACTCATTTGGACAGAAATTGGACACTGTGCAGTGAGGTTGGAAGTAATTAATTTTATGCTACTGCCCAGCAGTTCTGCTGCTATGAAAACTGTTGTCCGTGTGCCCAGGGCATGGAGACTGAAGTCCTCACAGGGCAGCCTTGTGTGTAACAGCAAATACCTGGGTATGACCCAGGTGCTGTCAGTCTTCATAAGAACATGCACTAGAATATTTCAACTAGTTTACCTCCGTAGGGGGAGGGAGTCGAATGGAATGGAGGAAGGCCTTCGGTTGTTTCTGTGATATATTTTTGTTTCTTATAAAAAGAGGCAGATACAGTTGACCCTTGAACAACATGGAGGTTAGGGGTGCTGACCCCCAAGCAGTTGAAGGTTGGGTAGCACTTCTGACTCCCCCACAACTAAACTATTAGTAGCCTGCTGTTTGACCAGAAGCCTTACCAAAGGTGTCCACTGTTAACACAGAGTTTGTATTTTAGGTGTACTGTCTACTGTGTTCTTACAATAAAGTAGGCTAGCGAAAAGAAAATGTTAAGAAAATCATAAGGAAGAGAAAATAGGTTTCCAGTACTGTACTTACTCATCGGAAGAAAAATCTGTGTGCACGGGGACGCTTTGCGGTTCAGACCCATGTTTGTTGTTCAGGAGTCAGTTGAATAGAGAGACCTGGGAGATGGGTACATGGCGTTTCTTATATTAAATAGATAGGCATTTTTTGAATGTTTGAGACACTTCATTTCTTTAGTGGTTAAGAAAAGAGCCTGAAATCGAGGGTTGTCGTTTTGCAGGGGCGTGTCACAGTTTTGGACAAAACCAATTTGCTCTTAGGTGGACTGCATTTGAGAAGATATTTAAGGAAATTCAGTAGTGTGTCTTTGAAAAACTGCCTCTTTAAGGAATTTTTTGTGAGAAATGCTTAGAAGTGTTCTGCACGGTCTGTTGACACTGTTATAGTCACATAAATTAGTTGCATCATCCTTTTGGATTTTTGCAGAAGCATTTGGTATAATAAACTGTTTTTGTCTCTACTCTAGACGTGTTACAGCACACCATAATCCACAAGAAACATACCGGGAAAAGTCCCCTCGTGAAGTACGTATCTAATTTCTAAAACGTAAATGTCTTTGTGCATTTTTAATTCACTGGGTCACGTTTACTTGAATTACCGATACATTTGGCTGTAAGTCTGCCATTTTACTCTTGGCCTGTTACTTGTCCCACCTTTTTTGTGTTACCTTTTTTTTCTCTCCTTTCTGCTTTAGGGTGGCTTTTATTCTGGTTTTTTCTTCCCTTAACCTTGATTGTTCTATATCGTTTTCAGTTCTTCTGGTGGTTACCTTAGAGATTGTATTTTACATCTGAAACTTACTACGGTCTGATATGAATAGTGCTTGCACCACTTACCCTGTGAGGACCTTTAATCACTGTTGCTTCCCTTTCCTTCTCCCCCGTATAAACCGTCAGTGTCATGTATTGTTATTCTCCCTGTATTTTAGAGCTCATGAAACTCTTCACTCATCAGTTAGATTTTACCATTCCAGTGTCCTTCGTTCTTGCATGCGTGTCTTAGCATCCATCTGTGATTTTCTTCTTGCTGCAGAACACCAGAGTATTTCCTGCGTCCTGCCAGTGATGCATTCACTTTGTTTTTACCTGGAAAAAGAATGCTTATTTTGCCCGCATTTTTGCTGGATACAGGATCCTAGGTTGGCGGTTACTTTCTGTGAGCGCTTTGAAACTCAGGTTTTACCGTCTTGCTGTTGAATGCCTTTGGTCCCTTGCATTATATCCCCTCAGCCCAGCTCTGGCTCCCCTCATTTTCTCCTGTCCCACCTAAGCTGTAAGACGGGCCACCTTCCACCTCGGGGCACTTGCTGATTCTGGGGACCTAGCTGGCTCTCAAACAGGCATAGTCCAGAAATGCAAGTTAATTTGTCCCCGGGGGTCAGCGCTCAACTGATGGGGGAGCTCAGCTTCCTGTCCTTTAACTAGATAGTTCTGTGAGGGCCCAGCTGCTTTGAGCCTCTGCTGCTTCTCTTGGCGACCTCAGTAACGGACCCTCACGTTGGTTTTTCCTCCTTTCCTGTTTCCTTCTGTGTGCTCGTCGTTCCTGCTTCCTGGGGTCACCTACCCTAGCAACCATGCCATCCCAGATCCTGCTTTACTAGGAGGACTAAAAAAGACAGCCGGCCTTCATCGCTTCAGTCTTCTTGTTGCTCTTTGGAAGTTGGTGCGCTTTTCAAGCTCTGGTTCCTTTTATGATTTCCTATTGTCTGGTTTTCAGCACTCCGCCTAGGATATGTGTGTAGCCGTCTTTGAATGAATTCTACTTCTTGAGTCTGAAGCCTGATACCTTTTGGGTTTAGAGAAGTCCAAGCCATGATCTCTTCAGATATTGCTTCTGCCTGATTCTCTTGTTTTCTCTTCTGAGACCTGGACAACTTTGGATGATAGACTTCTCATCGTGCCCTGCGTGTCTCGTCAACTTTTCTACGTTCTCCGTATTTTCTTCCTCTCGGCGCTCCAGTCTAGTTTCTTCTGACCAAAGTTCCTCCTCATGGACTTTGTTCATCTGTTTCCATCCACTGAGTTCTTACTTTCAGTTTCTTTTACAGTGCCAGAGTTGAAATTTTTTATATTTTCCAGGACTCTTCCAAAATGTCTCATCGTCTTGTAGTCAGTGACGTGTTAAGCACTGTTATTTTAAAGGCCCTGTTCAGTACCTTCCTTCTCTGGATTCTTTTTGAGTCTGTTTCTGTTTGTTTCTTTTGGTTTTCAGTCGCATCATCCTGTCCTTTAATATGCCTTAGATATATGCAGCTCTTAGCGATCCTCGCAGGATCGGGGCTACCCGCCAGCCGGGGGTGGTACAGGATGACCGTAGCATAGAGTCTGAAGACAGTGTGCATTCGTTACTAATTTCCTTAGAGAAAGGTATTAATTCTTATCTTAGATCAGATAGCTGTGTAATAGTTTATTCTCACAGTATACTTTTTTTTCCCTTAGAGGTATCACTAGGCATTGTGTAAAAAAATAATATACTGAAGAAAGGGTCACTGCAGCTTCTTCATGCTGTGAATAGTAGGCCCCACTATTGAGAGTAGATTTTCATGCATGTGTAAACTTTTCTGATAGCACTGTCAGTACAAGTTGTTCTCCACTGGATGGGCTCACCATGCAATATTCCGAACAGAATGGACTCGTGGATTGGAGGAAGCAAAGCTGTCCCGCCGTTCAGCACCCGGAGCACTGTGTGGCCTTAGCTGACCAGGTATTGGAGGGTTTCGTTTCTGTCTTTGCTCATTGCTGCTCTAGAAGAGTCGAGTCCTCTGTGCGTTATTATGTCAGATAGTGTAAGTGTTGGACTTTAAATTTAACTGGAATATGTGGTCTAAGCTCTTCTGAGACCTGAAAGAATACGCTGAGATTGCCTTTATTGCTTAAAAATTTAGTACCTTTTGATACAAATCCTTTAATGTTTATTCTAATTAGGGATACATTAAATGGTTTTGCCAGATTTTTTCACTTTTGAAAGAAGTATTCACAGTTCAGTTGCTATCTTGCTGTTAGTGATGTGAATTTGGAAACCGACCTTTCCTCATGAATAGCTGGGGCACCTTCCCCAGCTTTCCGTTTTGTATTCTTTTGAATACAAAAGAATGTAATTAGGAAATACTTGCTTTCTTAGGAGTTGGTGTAGTCAAAGCACAGAATACTCTCACGTGTGTCTGTTTAGGTACGGTAGCACCACAGATGTAGGGGGATGCTCACTGTGCAGCTCTGGAGAGAACCACCTTCTTCCTAGAAAATAGATTGGTTAACCTGATTGTTATTTCTGGACAACACTCAGATCCAAATGTTAACCTTTACTGGAATGCGTTTTTACAAACTAAAGCATTGAAGCATATTTTAAGAAGTTGTATGTTACCTTAGTCCTACTTAATGGCCTATTTTCAGAGTCCATTTGATTATGCCTTTTCTCTCTCTATTTCAGTGCCTACACCGTCTCCCCTTAAAGGTGACAAAACTGTTTTGAAGTTTTAGCAACCTGAACTTTAAGAGAATTCTGTTGAAGGTGTAGCAAATACCAGTTTCTTGACTGTGTTTTATTTTGTGGTCAGAAGAAGGAATACAGGTCCATTTTAAAACGAAAATACAAAATAGGTATTTTTCTTAGGTTAATATTAAGTATTTATCAGAGAATGTGCAGATTTTAGTGATTCAGGTAGGTATTTTCAGGAAATAGGTTAGAAGTCAGAATTTATTAGAATATACAACTGGGAATATGTCATTTTAATGTTTGGTCTCAGAATAGAAGGATAACAACACAGTATGGTTTAGTTTTAGTCTGTTTGATTTCTTTTTATTCTTTCCATTAGCATTCAACTGAGAAACGAAGCTTATCATCAATAAATAAGAAGAAAGGAAAGCCACAAATAGAAAAGTAGGTTCAGTGTAATTTTCCAGTAATAGAAATTGGTAAGAAAGGCAACATGTGGGATTTG
Organism: Neomonachus schauinslandi; assembly: GCF_002201575.2. Lineage (NCBI taxonomy): Eukaryota > Metazoa > Chordata > Mammalia > Carnivora > Phocidae > Neomonachus > Neomonachus schauinslandi. Next base: position 13,805,069 of record NC_058416.1, on the reverse strand, counting down.
ACTTTGGGCATGTTTAGTTGACGACATACAAATATTATTTTTCTACTAGTTCTCACCTTATTTTTACTTCGAGACTTAATTTTTTTTTTAATTTAAAATTATCAACAAATGCAAATGATTGAAATAAAGCTATTGCCAAATCTGTTTAGTTTGGAGGGGTGCAGAACTCTCAGAACTGTACACTAAAAGGTGAATCTTGCATTTAGATTATAGCTTACTAAAATTTTTTTGTAAAGATTTTATTTTTATTTATTTGCCAGAGAGAAAGAGAGAGAGAGAGCGTGCAAGCAGGGGGAGCGGGAGAGGGAGAAGCAGTTTCCCCGGTGAGCAGGGAGCCCAACGTGGGGCTCGATCCCAGGACCCTGGGATCATGACCTGAGCCAAAGGCACACACTTAACCGACTGAGTCACCCAGGCACCCCGAGGGAAAATCTTAGTAATTAACTGTGTTCTCTAGAGAGGCTTATAAAAAATGTCGGTAACGTGTATACTTTGGGTTTAGGGAGAAAACGATGAAAACTGACAACAGATTGAATAGTAGAATAAATGGTATTAGATTCTCCACTTCTCAACATGCCCATGGTGGTTCTGTGAAAGGTAAGAAAGTTTTTCTTTTAAATACCCATCCCCTAAATATATTTAGCATGATATCTATTATAGTAGATATTGAACTGTTGTGTCAAATCCTGGTATCATACTTTGATCCTGCACTGATGAGAATAGCAATTTCTGAATTAAACCATTCTGAAGTATTAATGGCGTTAATTGAGGATGTAGGATTCAGCGGTGGAGATACACCTTTCCTTTGCCACAGTTCTGCTTACCCACCTTCTCCTTCCTCTGGTAGCAACCGGCTCCTCACTTGTTAGCTTCTCAAGCCAGTCGCTCCTCCAGAGCAGAGGTCCAGGGACCTGGAAGATCTTTTCTACCCTCATGGAAACCTGTCCTTGTTCTTGTGTAAAGTCATTTTTTGGAATCTTGTTGACATTTTCATGTTTTACTGACCATCCTTCGTGGGGGTTTTATGGAGATTTAGGGGAATGCAGACACTCAGATTTTTATTGTGCTAGATTTGTATAGTTTCCATTTACCCACTTTTATTTTAAGGTCTCTTTGGTTTTGTATTCTTTTGAGAAATGTCCTTTCTTCTGGTTCATTGATAACTTTTCAGTGTCATGTTTACTATTAATAGGAAAGATAAAAGAGAATAAAAGCCCATAGACTGGTAGGAGAATGTTTTTTGCTCATGTGTGTACCTAACACATTTGTTGACGGGACTGACCTCACAAATTAAGGATTTTTTAAATTTAAATTTTATTCAAATATTAGCACATTCGGTTGTGATACAACATGAATAACCAGAATATATATTTTTAATGGAGTATGCTTTTAAATCAGGTATTTATTCAGAGAGACTGAAAATTGATACAGGAAATACAGTTACATTTTGATTCTAAAAATCATCTGGCCAACTCATTGAATTAACCAACTGAACAACTGTCTTTGGGGAAAAAAATGACATGGGAAAAAAAAAAACCCACATCGTTGTTCGGTTTATTGTAACACTTCAGTACCTTTGAGGTTTCCTGTGGTGGTGGCAGCCAACAGGAGGAGGAAAAGCTACAATAAGAACGACGAAAGGCCTCTGTCGGTGGATGGTTGGAAATTGCTTCCCGCACACCTCCCTGTCTCTGGTCTTCCTCCCTCCAGCTCATTTTCTTCACTGCCCACATGTTTGTCTCCTGGATGACTTACTTCGTTGGGTCATTTCCCAGTGGAAATTTCTGTCAAATGTGGCCCACCCTCAGAAGATCGCTCTGTCTCTTGTCTCTCACATAATTTGGGAATTGCTGCTTCCCGGAGAAGCACACAACTCTTCTTTCCTTGTTAGCTTCCTATTTGCGGAGAAGTCCTGTGGACTTTGATCTCAGACAGACGTGGGTTTGACTGTTGTACTCCGCAATGTGGTTTTGTAAATGTGTGGCCTCTCCGAAGCCTTATTCTTCTCATTTGTAAGACAGGAATAATAATCTCCTTCCCTAGATTGTGAGAATTAAATATGGTTGCATCTGAAAAGCATTTCTCCAGTGCTGAGTACGTCAGTGCTCAGTAATTTTAGTTCCTTTTCCCTATTCAAAGGTAGAAGAAAACATACATTGTGTAGGTTATTAAGAACTTCTAAATAACATCCCAAACTCCCAAATCCCTTTGGCTCTTTATTTTCCAGTATTCTGAAAATACAACGTCCGGATTTTTTGTTAAGATAAACCTTATTCTGTGTCCTGAAGTGTGACTATATATAAAATCTTTAACTCTGCACTGATGTCAAATGTAGCTCAGATGTTTGCCGACTCTGATTTAAAAATAAAAACGACCCTCTATTTATTAATGTCCCTTTGAAACATTAGGGTATAAAGAAGGAATTACCTTTAAGCATTCAGTAAACTCAAGATGTATTTAAGATGTTTTTCTTTTTGGAAAAATCCTGCATGTCATAAAGTGTAGAGACTGTATTGGATTTGAAAATATCAGATCCTTCTGATTGGTAGGTTGTCCTCATCTTTTAATAACCAAGAGAAGTATTACTCATTTTTAATCTTAAAATTTAGCTTCCATTTTGAGTAGTAATACATTTATATAGTTCAATATTCTAAAGATACAAAGGTAGCAAAATAAGTCCCTTACTGCCTCCCTTTGTGTTGTGTCCTCCCAAGAAAGCAGGCAGTCTTCTTTGTCATCTATATTCTTTGCAGTGTATTTGCTTTTAAAACCTCCAGCTTTAAATCTCTCCACTAAAAGGGATGCTTGCTTTACTTCCTCTGCGTTAAGAACTTTGTTCCACGGTATCACCCTGTGTTTCTTCCACCCTATTCTTCTGTTGTGGATTGTGGCACCAAGAAGTTTGGGGGGGCCGTGAGATAGTTGACCTCTCAGTAATTCTTTTAAAAGATTTCAGAGACTTAAACACCTCCAGCTTCCTTTAATAACCCACTGTGTTTCTGTCATCTGGTATACCTACATGCTTCTTCAGTCCACCTTAACTTCTGTTTGTTTGTACATACTAGTAACCAGGATTTTTATTGTTAGAATAGTGGCCAGAATAGAATATGGTAATTTGGGGGGGGGTTTGTCTTCTTAATAACATGCATAACCTTTTACCCTTTGAGACATAAATAAAAAAGTGTATGCTTCTGTTTGAAAGGACAGTGGGTGGAACATCCTTCATCATAATTGTTTCATCTTCTCCGTTCACACCTCTTGACTCCAGAGGGTCACATGATTCCTAATGAGAAAAATTCCAAAGACTCTGCACTTTCTGGATCATCAGAGAGAGAATTATGTTTAGTATAGTTTTAGATTTAGATTTAGTTCCTTGAAAACTGCAAATGATTATATTTGACAGTTTGGTGATTAGAATATTGACTAGCTATATAATCTAGAGTAAATCATTCTATAATTTGGCATTTGGAGAAATAGCTGCCCTTTTTTTATTATTTTTTTTATTTTTAACATATTCCAAAACTTACTCTTTGAAGTTTCAGAGACTCCACTGTAGTTTCACTCTCTGAGTTTTAGGGAGCAAATCTCAGCTCACCCTCCCCCAGTGGCTCCCTTTTAGTGCATCATTTCTGGTTTTATACGATCATTGAATCTTTGATTCCCTTAGTAGAATTGTTCATTTTGTTCATCTTGCTGCTTGAACTATTTATATGCACAATCTCCATATGTGCCACAGTTGTATACGTTTTATTTTCATTCGTCCAGTTTAATGCCAGGCTCTTTGGCCACCGTGGCACATTAGATCGTCTTCAGATCCCCGTTAGTGTTGGCTTGCATCCCTTCCCTCAGTCATGTTGTGACTGGTAATGCAGAGCCTACTCTGTGTATAAGTACACTCCAGCTTACTTTTCTGCAAAATTATTACTTGCCCAAGTCACTCCTCTGCCACTTTTCTTACAGTCTCATGAGATTTTGTGCGGTTTTCCTTTGGCGGTTTGGCATTTTATTACCCAAAGGGAATTAGCAGCATCTGCATTCTTAATGACTTTATTCTTTAATATCACTTCACCATTGGAGTGGTTGGGCTAGGCTAGGTCATACTTCACCGTACTAACACTGTTATAAATTTAATACATTCAAGGGATTAAAGGACACAGATTAGTCAGCTGCCTTGTTCATTACACAAACCATATCTTTTTTTTCTAACACATATTTTGTCCAAGCAATTACCTTTTATTGCTTCTACCAGGTTGCCATAGAAATGGTTCACTCATCTATATAATTCCGAAATACCTCCAGAATTCCTTATATGGGGATTTATCTACTAAACATGTGTTGAATGCTTGCTGTGAGGCAGAAACTATGTTAGCTGCTGGGTTTACAGAAATGAATAGAACAGTTATCTAAATTTGGGCCAGTGCAGGAATGTCTAGTACTAGGTATACTAATAATCTTTTCTCTGTGCCCAAAACAGATATGGCTCATTGATCATGACAGGTTCTGTACAACACCCCCTACCCCACCTCGATCTGGGTTTGGTTTCTGGGCAGAACTCAGGGGGCTACTTAGTCTACTAGATGGGAAACATTTGACTCTTTTTAAATACTCGAGCACAGTGATTTAACTGGATAAGCATTTTTGGCAGTCAGTTCTATTCTTGAGTTCTATTAAAGAATGAGTTTTCCAATAAGCTCTGAGGAGTTAAAATATCCAGACTTAGAAAATGGCTCCATGCACTGTTATTGAGCAGACCCTACAAAGAACCTTAACTCTGATTTTTTTTTAAAGTCAGTAAGATCGACTTGTTCCTCTGCCTTTATTTTAAGAATGTATTTGTTATTCAGGTATTTTCAATTAAAATTGTGCTTTAATAATGAATTTTTACCTAGATCAAGGACCAGCTTTTTAAGTGTTTATAGAAAAACTGAAAGAAAAAATTTTTTACAGCTGTAACTAATTCTAATGGTTTAATTCAGAAATTAATTTAACTACTTAACATGATTCTTTAAAAATAGAATTGTTATTTTTAGATGTGAATTTGGACATTGGATCTGGACATGACACGTGTGGAGAAACCTCTTCAGAGAGTTACAGTTCTCCTTCTAGCCCACGACATGATGGAAGAGAAAGCTTTGAAAGTGAAGAAGAAAAAGACAGAGGTTTGCTCTCTGGAAGGGATATGGGGGTGGCAGAGGAAAATGTGTGTTGTCTCTTAAAATCAGTCAGACATAAGTAATTTTATGTTCCTATAAATGTCATTATTGATTTTAAATTTAACTGGTATAAAGGGTGTCATAGACCTCTGACTTGGCAGTTCCTAGCAATGTTGATTTTTTTTTTAAGGCTTTATTTCCCTGCATATGAAATTAAGTAGAAAAATAGTCATAATAAAGAGTTCGGTGTAGAAAAATTGAAAATGTGTGTGTTGCTAGAGGTACATATTTATAATATACATATCTTCCCGATGGATTGATCCTTTTATCATTATAAAATATCCCTCTTTTTTTTGTCTCTAGTAAGAATTTTTTTTTAAAGTCTTTTATCTGAGAATAATATAGCACTCTAGCTCTCTTGGGCATTATTTGCAGGGTACTTCTTTTTCTGTCCTTTAAGCCTATTCGTGTCTTTGAATCTGAAGTGTGTGTAGTTGGATTACGGCTTTTTAGCCATTCTGCATATCTCTGCCATTTGAGTGGAATGTTTAATCCATTTAATTTTACTGTAATTACTGATAATGCAGATTCACATCTGCCGTTTTGCCGTTTGTTCTCTGTATGTATTGTCTTCAGTTCCTCCTTAAACAGAAGCTCAGAGTCAGCCAAAAGTTAAGAGTATAAGAAAACCTTCTAGATTTTCAGGAATATGTGGAAGCTTTTTAAAGCTCCCTGTGGACATCTCATTCTTCTGGGTTTTTTTTTTTTAAGTTTTTTGGTCAACCTCTTGTTAGCCCCAACTGGTAATGCTGCCTCAGGCAGCCTAGTTGTTAAACATTTGCAGCTTGACTGATTGTGACAAATGCCCCGTGGGTAAGTAGCTGTTAACACAGAGTGAGCTCTGACTGCTAGGCCAGTAGTGACAGTTCTTTGGGGATGGGGCTTTTAGAGAGCTCCAAATCCATGCTTTTTCTGGTGGCTGCTAGGCTGCTGGTTTATCTAGCTACTGTAGCTGCAAAACTTTTCATTTATAAAGCTACTTCTGAGCTGGAGAAAGTATACAGGAATTAGGGCAAGGTAAAATGCCACAGTGCTCATCCTTCTTAAGAGATTCAATGGCGGGGCGCCTGGGTGGCTCAGTTGGTTAAGCGACTGCCTTCGGCTCAGGTCATGATCCTGGAGTCCTGGGATCGAGTCCCACATCGGGCTCCCTGCTCAGCAGGGAGTCTGCTTCTCCCTCTGACCCTCCCTCCTCTCATGCTCTCTCTATCTCATTCTCTCTCTCAAATAAATAAATAAAATCTTTAAAAAAAAAGAGAGATTCAGTGGCTTTTCTGGAATAAACACTCCTCAGATTGCTGTAAGCCTTTAGTTAATTTCTAGAGTTCTGAAAGAGTTGATTTTGACAGTTTTTGCCAGGATTCTTGTTCCTTTTATGCAGGAGCGGCGTGTCAGAGATCCTTACTACCATTCTGGAAATGAGATCTCAAAAATGTGTATGTTGAATGAGGATATCATTTTTTACACATGATAAAGACATCTGATTGGTAACATCTTGGTTATAAACATCTGATTAGGAACATTTTGGTTATAAGATGAAGCCATGCTAGTGGGAAGTATTAAATGGTTTCCCTGGGGCCATGATCTATAGAGAGCCTTAGACCACAGCATTTCAGCCGCGCGTGGCTTCTTCCTGGGCAGCGTGCAGCTTCCCGAGACCTCAGCTTCTGTGTCAGAGTATCAGGTCATGTGTTGGGGAGCTCCGGCAGGGGGGCTGCTGCGTCACGCACAGTTAAAGCCCGTCTTACTGGGTGGTTGGTTTGAAGCCTGACCCTGCAGCATGCAGAGACTCTACCCCCGGTTCTAATTAGAGCCACCGCTATTTCTGATCTGCAGTTTCCTCATGAAAAAGAAAAAAAAATGGAAATAACTGCCCAGAGCTCTTATGAAAGTTAAATGAGAGCATTTTTATTTTATTTTTATTTTTATGCCTTATCCAGAATAGACAAGCTTTCAGTGTGTTTCATTCCCCAGGCTCTGCTTGATTCTGTGGGATGTACCAATAATCCAGGGGCTCTTGAGCTAACAGTGCACATTTGGCCTCTTGGTCAGAATTGTGAAGAGTACATCTGTGCACTCAGGTTACTTTGCAGCCTCCCTTTCCTGCCGTCGGATAGGGTGAGTTGGCGGCCTAGATGGAGGAGCTTGCCCTTTTTCAGAGAAGTTCCATTATCCAGTGACTAAGTTGAGCCTTCCCTAAATGAAGAATCATTTGGAATATCTAAAACCAGCAGGGGGAAAATATCCACTGTGGGGAAAAAGCTTTAATCATTTTTAGAATTTTGAGTGCATGAAAAGGTTGCTTTAAAAAGCATGTGACTTTGTTGTTGTTCTGTTGCTCATAATGGGGTTTTGTTTTGAGACTTCATACTTTTGAAAGCCAATGCAAAAAAGGGAGAGACCGTCTCTAATTAGCTAGATGAGTCCTTACAATGCTCAGAAAACCTTTTGGGATCATTTAAACTCATGGGACCATTTGCCGTGACTTAAGATTTAAAGAAAGCCCAGTTCATACAGAAATGTAGTTAACCACCTGAAAAATGACCTATCTTCTTTGGACTTAAATGTTTGTCTTCCTCACTGTGTATTGCTACGATGGTTACAGATACAGGTAAAGTGCCTTGAATAAGTTACTAACTTTTGGATACATTTTGTTTTGAAACATTTAGCAAGAAACACCTCAGTTATTAAGGGAAGTTTATGCTAGAACTACTTACTCATAAATTGAAACTCTTCTTCCTAAATTATAATAATTGAGTGAATAGCACTGTTGACATCCTGTGTCATTAAGCAGGTTCTGTTTAACCTTTCTTGAGGAAGACTACTAGTATGATTTGTTCTTAGTATTGTTTCAAAAGTTTTTAACACCTTTGCTGAATATAGTATAGCTAGCTGTTACCTTCATACATGTAAACTTTTTTAAGTACATGATACAGTTTTGCTGTACATGATACAGTTTTGCTGTATTCATGAGCAAAAAAGATGTTAAAATGGGCACTACATTTAATTGCATGGTTGCTCCACATACTATTGCAGCATCTGGGTTTATGATACCTGCATATTGTGAACTAGACTTTATCTTTTGCCCTCTTTCTACCGGAAGTTAGGACACTCAGGGCAAGTCTAGATTGAAGCTCTTCCTGTATACAAGCATGAGAGCGATTGCAGCAATAACGCCATATGACGTGTAATTTTGGATTTCCGCTTTGCTGTTTTGCCATGGGCGAGATGGCGGCGTGCTCGTATTTGCCTTGCTGCTTGTGCTCCAGCACCATTTGTTTTATGACTAAAATAGGAGCTTTAAATGTTCTTTTCCCCACTGAAATCCATTCTCTTCCATTCCCTACCTCTAGATCTTTGGGTGAAGGATAGTCTTGTGATTGCATCATATGTGTGAGACCCGTGGGAAGACCTTGGGTTTGGCAGTGCAGAATACAAATCAAGTGAATTGCCTAAAATTGATTAAAAAGATCCAATCCTTTTCTCAGTAATAAGGTGATATTAAATAAATCTCAGTATTGTGCTTCATTCAGTCTCCAGTTAACCTTTTGTTGCTTATCTCTCCATGGATTTTCTTTTTTATTAAAGACTTAATTTTTTTAGAGCAGTTTTAGGCTTACAATATGATGAAGAGGAAAGTACTACAGAGATTTCCCCTGTAGACAGCCTACCCTGTTATCAGTAGCACTCACTGGAGTGGTACACTTTTTACTAAGCGTGAACATCCGTGGACACATTATTATCACCCAGCAGCGCCTGTAGTTGACCTAAGGGTTCATTCTTGATTGTTATACCTTCAGTGGCTTTGGACAAATGTTATAATGACTTGTATTCCCCATTATAATATCATACAGATCATTGTCACTGCCTGAAAGTCCCCTGTGCTCTGCCTCTTCGTCTCTGCCCTCAGCTCCCCGCCCCTGATGACCACTGGTCTTTTTATTGTCACTGTAGTTTTGCCTTTTCCAGAATCTCTATATTTTAAAAAAAAAGTCCATAGGAAGCCAAAAATTAAATGAAGGTCAGCTTGGTGGTCAGGAAACAGAGGGACACATCTCCTCCAGTTCTAAACTTCAGAGTTGATTTTAGATACACTTAAAATGTGGGGTGCCTGGGTGACTCAGTCGGTTAAGTGTCTGACTCTTGATCTCAGCTCAGGTCTTGATCTCAGGGTCCGTGAGTTCAGGCCCCGCGTTGGGCTCCATGCTGGGCGTAGAACCTACTTAAAAAAAAATAAAATGTAAAATAAAAAAAAAATAGATATACTTAAAATTTATTTCTAGCGAGAGATGAGAGTGATGCATGCTTTAACATCCGTTTATATGTTTCCCTTAGACACAGACAGCAATTCTGAGGATTCTGGGAATCCATCAACAACCAGGTTTACAGGCTATGGTTCCGTCAACCAGACCGTCACTGTCCAGCCGCCTGTTCAGATTGCTTCATTAGGAAGCGACAACGGAGGCCTTTTAGAAGATCCCCTCACCGCACCCAAGTATCAGCATATTTCTTTTATGCCAACTTTACACTGTGTCATGCACAATGGTGCCCAGAAGTCTGACGTTGTTGTTCCTCCACCCAAATCTGCCGATGGCAAGACAATAGGGATGCTCGTTCCCAGTCCTGTTGCTATTTCTGCAATAAGGGAATCCACAAATTCCACCCCTGTTGGAATCCTGGGGCCAGCAGCTTCTACTGGAGAATCTGAAAAGCACCTTGAATTACTGGCTTCCCCTTTACCTCTTCCGTCAGCCTTCCTCCCCCACAGCAGCGCCCCTGCTTTGCACCTCACAATCCAGAGGCTAAAGTTGCCGCCACCACAGGGGTCTTCAGAGAGTTGCCCAGTTAACATCCCACAGCAGCCCCCCGCGAGTCTGAGCATCGGATCACCAAACACTGCCTTTCTTCCTGTCCACAGCCCAGGTAGTTTTCCGGGATCTCCTGTCGCTACCACGGACCCCATCACAAAATCTGCATCCCAGGTGGTAGGACTCAATCAAATGGTGCCTCAAATCGAGGGAAACACTGGGACCGTCCCTCAGCCTACCAATGTGAAGGTAGTTCTTCCAGCAGCCGGCCTGTCAGCTGCCCAGCCACCAGCTTCCTACCCCTTGCCAGGCTCGCCCCTCGCCGCCAGTGTGTTGCCCAGCCAGAATTCCAGCGTGCTCAGCACGGCGGCCACGTCGGCCCAGTCGGCGGGGGCGGGCATCAGTCAGGCCCAGCCCGCAGCGCCGCCCGCCGTCCCCACCCACACCCCAGGCCCCGCCCCCAGCCCGAGCCCTGCGTTGACACACAGTACTGCGCAGAGTGACAGCACGTCTTACATCAGTGCTGTGGGAAACACGAACGCTAACGGGACAGTACTGCCGCCACAGCAGATGGGCTCGGGTCCTTGTGGTTCTTGTGGGCGCAGGTGCAGCTGTGGGACCAATGGCAACCTTCAGCTAAATAGTTACTACTATCCTAACCCAATGCCCGGACCAGTGTACCGAGTCCCGTCGTTCTTTACTCTGCCATCCATCTGCAATGGCAGCTACCTCAACCAAGCACATCAGAGCAACGGAAACCAACTTCCTTTTTTTCTGCCTCAGACTCCATATGCAAATGGACTGGTGCATGACCCAGTCATGGGGAGCCAAGCCAACTATGGCATGCAACAAATGGCGGGATTTGGGAGATTCTATCCTGTCTATCCAGCACCTAATGTAGTTGCCAACGCGAGCGGTTCGGGGCCCAAGAAGAACGGGAACGTGTCATGTTACAACTGTGGCGTAAGCGGACACTACGCACAGGAGTGCAAGCAGTCGTCCATGGAGGCCAGTCAACAAGGTAATCATGAGAGCTCCCAGAGGACTTGTTTTTGAGTGTGCCCGTTTCTCCCTACCTTACTGAGCATGGTGATCCTGTTGTGGCAGAAAGAGCTGGTGTGTGTTCATTTACGGATGTTGTGCTTTTCAGTGACAAATCCGAAAATGCAAATGGGAAAACCTAGTGTAGACCCAGGTCACGCAGCACAAGGAAGTTGAGAGGAATTCAGTTTCCAAGGAAAGCAAAAACCATTGAGGCACTTTTGAAGGAATATAATGGGAATTTGCGTTCTATAATGTCAAATCTCTTGCTTGCCGCACTTTTTTTTTTTAAGCTACCATTCTGTTTCGTAGAGTAAACAAAATTTTTAAATACTGAAAAAGTAGGAAGTAATGTAGTCATCTGACATGTCTGATTTTTAGTTTCTCTTTAGCATATCGATGCATAGCCAGCTGGTCTCATGCACATTCCCTCATGCTGCCCCTTTCCCTCCCAGCAGATGCTTAAAAAAAAAAAAGCTATTGCATTTTAAGGAACAAAATATTTAAGCACTCGTTTGGGAGTAAGGGAATTATTTGAACTCTGTTTAATGTTATTACCACCAGAAACAAGAAAATGTTCTTAAATGAGTATGAGTAAGATCACAAATTCAGCGGAGACGTCAGACTGTTATCTTTCGCTTGGATTTGGCTTTTGTCATTTTGCCAAATCTCACCCAGAAAAAAAAAGTCTTGAATTGCGAGTGTATACTTGACATTTTTTAAAGGAAGATTGAGTTTGATAGCTTTAGGTTGAACTTAAAGCACAAACTTCATATTACTTTCTGAAGGTAATTTATTTTACCATTTTGGAATCGTAGTAGTGCGGAGGAAGCTGCCTTCTGCCGAGCATGCCCATTTGCTATCTTGTAGTGGTTTGTGATGCATTGCATTGTAAGCAGTGACTTAGCAGTTCTGTCTTTCCCGTTTTAGGCACTTACAGACTGAGATACGCACCTCCCCTCCCCCCTTCTAATGATACGTTGGATTCTGCAGACTGAAACAAGTAAAGCTTGACTGCCTAATACCCTGACGTGTTGGGGAGTCATGGTGGGGTGTGGAGGGGAGGAAAGGAAAGGTATTTTTTGTTTGTGTTTCTTTGTCTCTACATTTCCTAGATTTCTATGCAGTTGGGATTTTTCATTTCTCTTGTACCGATGTCCAAAACAAAAAAGAATGCATTGCTTTTCAGCCTCTGGTCTCCTGGTTCAACAACAGGCTTATGTGTATGATACATGTAATTTAAACATCCAGACAAACTATCAAAAGGAAAATGTTTGCTGTGCTTTTTTTTTTTACACTGAATACTTGCTGTGTGCAATGTTTACTGAATCTTTAAAACTGTGTATTTGACCTTTTTTTACAACACTGGTGACAGTCATATGGTTTTGAAAAAGAGAAACTTTGCTTCTTCCCCACTCTTCTCACTTTCACCCTAAAGGACACACATCTCCCCGCCACCCTCCTTCCAGTGACCTGAGGCAGGGGCAGTTGGCCGCGCATCGGTCTCCGCTTTCATGACCCGTCCTGCCTGTAAGTCAAGGGTGAAATGTTTCACCTTAATCCGAAAGGAGACATCAAGTTCCCCGAATTGTGTGTATGTATGTACTAAACAGCATCACGTAAACACAGATATGCAGTGCTTGTGGTCCAAATCAAAATTAAAGTAAGTGGAAGAGAGAGGAAGAAGTAAAACCATGTGAAACTGAAAAAATATGATGTCTGAAGTGGACAAAGAGCTTTTTCTTAAAAAAACAAACAAAAAACAAAAATAGCCAAAAAAAAAAAAAACCTTTTTACTTCATCATACTTTTTTAGCCTGTTGCTTCAGAGAGACTTAAAGTGAACAAACTAGTGTGAGTGTTGTTCTGTGTGTCTGTGTGTGTAATGAAAGTCGACAGCCGATTTCACTTGTAGTCTACCACTGTGTCGTGCTAAAGAGACACTACCTGAGTAAAGATTTCTTCTTTTCTCACACCAACTGTAGCAGTGTTATGTTGTGTTTAAAATGTGTATGGTTTATTGCAATCTGAGCAGGAGCTCTGGCTTCTGCAAAAGTCAGGTTTGTTCCCTAACCCGTCTCTCGTAGCAAAGTCACTTTGATAAGTTTACCACTATGCTTGATTATAATGTGAAAGACTGAATTCTGAGTGTGTTAAGATGGTATTAATCATGTCAGTGTCATGTCACTAAGTTTAATGCTGCTGTTTAAAAAAAAAAAAAGTTTTTTTAAAGCCAATCTATGTACTAAATTGCTTCCAGGTAATTTTTGATTTCCTAAAGTGCACTGAGATTATCTGGAAGATTGGGTGTATTTTTGGAACTGCTGCATTCAAAAGCAATGAGCAACTACCACTGTATAGTCCTAGGTTAAGGGTCGGGGCTGGTTTTGTTTTCCCATTCCTCAGTACAGAGCAGAAATGATAGATTTTTGTTGTGTGGAGTAATGTCGGTGTACAGCGGAGGGACTTAAGTGTTTGGTCTTGGTTCAGAAGCCTAACAGATTGCTAGATAAAAGGAAAAACTTGAAGAAAAAAGAAGCTTCATTTAATGCTTCATAGGTAGCATTTATATTTATAGCAGCAATGTACATTTTGAAACTAACTTTCAGGGTGGGAGTTAAAGGGGAAAGGGGCGGGGATGAAGGGGTAGATGAAAGCTTTAATTTAAAAAGAGAAGTTCGAGTAAAGGAAATTATTTTGATTAAATATATTTTATTTGATCTGGGTATTTTTGGACCACATTATTAAATTAATTGTTAAGCTGCAGTTGAGTTGTTCTAGTGAGAGTTTTGATAAGCCACGTATGGACCGCATTGTGAATCACTTGCCAGTTGTACTTTATGGAGCTTATTTTATGATTTAAAATACTGTACTGTACATAGGAGGTATGTTACCTTCTCCTTATTTGTATGTTTACCATATACTTTGATATTTGAAATGTTATGTACTGGAAAGGCCACTTATATTTCTAGAACAGATTGGATTTTATGCAACCCTTTTTCCTTGAATTAACAGCAATAAAAAAAATGAAAAACAGCTTAAGAATTGTGGTTTATTGCAAATTTTGTAAAAGTGAAAGGAGGAGGACATCACACATGGTGATTTGTTTTTTCTTTTTAGAGAATCAACACATTATCCCCTGTAATGTGGGGCAGTGAATTACAAAGTTTTGTTTTTTAACCATATGGATGTTTTTCAGCCCCCCCCATGCCCCCCCTGCACCGACAGCCCCGCCCTGTAGGCCGCCCGTGACGCTGAGCGACTGTGTTTCTGTCCCCCGCGCGCTGTGTGCCACTTCCGGTGGCGGCTCCCGTCACCGGAAGTATGGAGGACCTGATTTACTCTCGCAGGCTTATGACGATTGTGTTTTCCAGGCAGCTCTCAGTACAGTATCGAGTGGCTTTGATCCCCCCGGTTCTGTCTTCTCTGACCCAGCCTCTGGTCCGTTTTTACACACCGAGCAATTTCTGGGGAGGCTCCAGCCTCGCGTGTGTGCGCAGTTGAGCCACGTCTGGCGGCCGCGACTCGGTCCCGTCGCTGCGCCCAGGCCCCTCCGCGTGTCCGCCAGCGTTCGCAGCGGCGGACGCGCAGGGGCTCGGGCGCACACGGCAGGGAACGACTGTCCGGCGCCGGCCCGTGCATGTTCCCCCCCGGACCCGTTCGGGCGGCGGGTTTGAACCGGTCGCAGGATCCCTGGTGGTTTGCGGAGCGCCGCGCGGGCCCTCGGAAGGAACCGCCTTCCGGTTAGTGTGCAGGCCGCCGTGCCACCACCTGTGTCCCCTGCCCGTCCCTTCGCCCTCCTGCCTCCGCAGCCCACTGCCCGAAACTTGCTTCTTCTCGTGCTTTTCCCTCACGTCTTCCCTCCTGCTCCCTCCACGCCGCGTGTTACTCCTGAACTTTATAGAAAGGGCGGCTCGTGCGTAGTCTTCTGTGACTGTCCCTGCTCTTCGGGCTTTGCGGTCCTCAAGTTACATTCCTGCAGTTTAGTCATTTTCACTACCTTTACAGTGTTCCATTGCGCTGGGGGGCGGGGATACACACAGTTTATCCATTCTGTCCCCATTGGGGTGGTTTTCTTTCTTTCTTTTTTTTTTTAAAGATTTTATTTATTTATTTGAGAGAGCGAGAATGAGAGAGAGTACATGAGAGGGGGGAGGGTCAGAGAGAGAAGCAGGCTCCTCGCCGAGCAGGGAGTCCGATGCGGGACTCGATCCCGGGACTCCAGGATCATGACCTGAGCCGAAGGCAGTCGCTTAACCAACTGAGCCACCCAGGCGCCCCTGGGGTGGTTTTCATTTCTTTTTTCTCAGCAGGAGCGTTTTGATACCAGTCTCCTGGCTCGTGTGTGCAAGAGTTCTCTAGGCTTTAAATCCAGGAGTGCACGTGCCGGGCTGTTAAGACCTCCTGAAGCCCTCAGTTTTCCAGGATTTGCCAAATTGTTTTGCGAGTGCTTTAGGCTCACGCGGACCGCATCTGATCCCCCACCCCGTAGCCCGACACCCTCCTGAACGGACGTGATGGTGCCACGGAAGGCTTGGCACGGGAGAGGCGCGCGAACCTTGGCTCTGTGCGGGAAGGGGGCGTGGAGAGGGCCGGGGCTCGGGGGGTCCTGTGCGGGGGAGGCACAGGACTGCAAGCGACCGTGTTTGGTGGCTCGGGAGGTCGGAGGAGGTGATGAAGGCAGGTGCAGGAGAGGGAACATTCTAAAAGAGTTGTGACGTTTGTGGTTCAAGAGGTAAATCAGAGTCAGGCTGGAGATTCTGAGGTTGATGGAATGAAAAATTGGAAGTTACCAAGCTTTAAATGGAGGAGGAACATGTTGACGATGGTATTTAAAGAAAGTTGGATGGTTGAGGCAAGAAGGTTTGGCCGTTTGGAGACTGGTTAGGGTGCGGGTGAGGCAGTGGGAGAAGCAGGGATGGAGGAGGCAAGTGGAAGGAGCCTTCCGCCTCTGAGCTTCATTTTCCCCAGATAGAAAATGAGATTGTATTTTAAATTATGGCCGTGAGGGATAAATGGATGAATACATGTGGAAGGTCCAACATTATGAATTAGCACCAAGAAGGCACTCGGATGTCATTGAATTTGCTTTTGATGAACAGGAGGATTGAGGTTACTGGTCAATAGACTGGAAAATGGGGAAGAGACCTGAGTCTAGGAGGAGGGCAGTGGGTGGTGAAGAACTTGGCAAACAGTTCCTGCCTTATGTTAAGGTTAGTTACTTCAGATCTGTCCACTGATAAAAAACAAAATATTCCTTGTCCTCAAAAATCAACTCTCGTTGGAGAGCTTACCAAATTATGGCAGCCCTGAGCTGAGTGGCGCAGCCCGATTATTCGACACTGGAGTAGAAGAAGTACATTACAAGGCAAATCCACATTTAACCTTTTATGTAAGTGCTAAAAATCAAAATTTTCTGAGGTTCCATAAAGATTAAAGCACAGTGTAAAGTAATCTTTTTTTTTTTTTTTTTTGACAGGTAGCATCTAGTACTTAAGAGCATCATCCATTTGAGCTTGGAAGACACCTTTTTTCAATTCTACATACTGATTACAAAAGCGCTCTAAGGTTAAGGCAGTGAAACCAAATGGAGGCAAGCTGGGACAATAGTTCAACCCCATAACCCTTCCATCACTTCATCTCAAAAGAATAAAGAAAAATGCTGACTTTCCCCACCCTGGCCACCGCACAGGAGGGCCCATTTATTTTCAGGGACACGTGGTGTGGGGGAGTGAGGAAAACATGGTCATCATATCTCTGGACCTTCCTTTTGGGGGTGGGGGAGGCTGGGAGGGGGGACCAGCTATTATGAGAATGAAAGACTCTAGGATGCAAGGGCTGAGAGGCAGGCGTCCATTCGGGGGTACCCTTTACATTAACCATGCACAGAGGGCAGTGCTGTCCTTTCCCAGAGAACGCCTGTTAGCACATTGGCTTCCAGGGTTTAGATTCTGAAGGTCAGTCTAACACAGCATTTCATCACTGCTTACAAATCACAGCTATTGTGCCCGTAACATACAAAAGTGACTTTCTTTGCCATATCTTGAGAAGGTGACCTAATTGTTAAATTCCTTTTTTGAAAAATGTGAGCCCTCTGGATTGGAGCATGGGTACATGTTTGCCTGAAGTCCGTGTGTGTTTGCAAATGTCTGTCCATCCTGGGGGCACAGGGGCTGTAGGCTTCCTCTTGGCTGCTCTGGAAAGTGGAGCATATCACAGGTGGAGGCATCAAAGACCCTCTGTTCCCACAGTCTACCCCTTTGGGCAGTGACTGCAGTTCTCCGTCACCGGAGCTCTTATCCCAAGATCCCGTTTTGCTAACTTGAAATTTGGGTGGGGTAGGGGGGTGCGGTGGGGGGCCGGGTGGTTCTTCATTTTTTTTTGTTTTGTTTTGTTTTTCCTCTTGCAGCTCCAACTTGATCCGCTGTAAAAGGAGGTCTCAGCCAGGCTCTCACCAAAAGAAATTGCTAATTGGGAAGCAGCGCCACCTGGTGGGGGACGAGAACAATGCAAGCAAGCAGATGTTCTTTCTCACTGACCTAATTTAGAGAAAATTGAACGTAAGACAGAAAACATTTGAGATCGTAAGCTGTGCCCCAAACCTTAAAGAATGCAGGCAGCTGGCCATAAAAGTAATTTGAGCAATCTCCTCTTTCAGTCATCGCATTCAAAGTTTATTATAAACCTTTGAAACGCACCAGTGGTACCTGATGGTTTCCTCTGCACTCTTCCCCCCCCCCCCCGTGCTCGTTCGTCAGCACAATGTGGAGGGTATGGGATCTTCCTCCTTCCCATCTCACAGATTCGGAACTCGGGGTTCAGAAGGGGTGAGTGCCGCAGACACACCAATGATGAAGACCAGGCCCCAGCTTCAGATTCATGCTTTACCTCCTGTACCTCTTCCCCCCCCACCACAGGTGCTTGCCCACAGAACCTGTTAAGCCCTGTAAAATGAGAGACCCATGGTCTTAACAACCTTGGGGCCTCTGGATTTCTGAAAGAGGATGGGGCCGGGGTCTTAGTGGGTCCGAACGTCTCTTTTCTGTGTCTCGTTGAGGGACTTGAAGATGTAGGATGAGGGAAAGTTTGCAGAGATGGGAAACCCCAGGACTTTCAGGACTAGCTTCTAAGCATTTGCCTGTCTCAGATACATTCAAGGAGCAGTGACTCTCACCTACATCCGGGGTTTTAAACATGCACAAATATCCTCTGTTGGAACACTGAGTTTTTCATTATTCTCAGGTGTCCCGATAAATTGAGCATTATGTGACTATTCCATTAGTTGTAAGCTTACAGAACTTCAGAAATAGCCGAAATGAAGTAGCAGGGCAAGCAGAAAAGACACGTAACTGCTGGTATGTTGAAGGCTCCAACATGTAGACCATCCCAAGCACTCCCTCTACCAGCTACCATCATTCACAAACAATCCAAAGGCCAAGAATGACGGCAGCAAGGTCACCTCCAGGCAGGAACAGTGATGGTCACACCCACCCCGAAAGCCTTCCTAAATGCTAAGAATGCCACCACGTTACCTAGTAGTTACTCAGTGCTCATCCTTGCTAGCACATCAGGGTTGGGTCATGTTTGTAAGTAACATGGTCACTCCGTTGTGTACTGGATGCCTTCATCCCATGAACTTGGGGAAGAGGTGACATCCACCATAATTCCATTCCCGGCACCCACCCACAGTACACATGACTTTTCTCGGGCTTATTTACAGAATGGAGAAAACAGTTAACTCTAAGACAGTGACAAGGATCACATTGGCAAAATACATAGAGCACTCAATGTCTGACATAGTAGGTACTCAAATTCATAATGGTAGTCAATACCTTAATGCCCATGAGAGGCCAAGATACCCTTAGCTCATCTCAGCATCCAGCAACCCTGTGAGGTAGGTATTTTGCCCCATTTTAACAGTTGAGGAAATGGCACAAGGACGAAGCATCCAAGGGCACAGAGCAATTAAGTGCCACACTAGGTTGGAACCCATGGCTCTTACCCACTGGGCTACTCCTCTTCTTTGTGCCCATGTCACAGGATTTTTGTAGGCATGGCCATGTGATGGTTCAGAGCTTCCAGTGATGGGATCACGCCAGTGGGACTTGCAGGCAGGCTCTGCCTTAAACTCCGTCATCTTGAACAACCGGCCCTTCTGGACCTTTTTCTTACCTGAAAGCTGAGTGCTTGGTTGGTAGTAGAAATTGAACTAAATGATCTCAAAATTCTGTGACTTGAAGCTTGCTTTTTCACTTTTAAAAGGTTTATTGAAGGTTTAGACTTCTTCACACTTACTTTTGGTTTAACAGATTTGAAGTCCTTGTTGGGTGTGATCAGGAGCACAAACCCAAACTGTGGCCATAAGCTGATGGGAGGGGAGAATGTTTTCCAGGTCCTAGGGGGGAGAGCCCTGAGAGCCGACCTCACGGGAGTTGGCCACTAGATGGCAGCATAAACAGAGTTCTGGCTGGTCGCGATCTAGCTGAAGAGCCCTTTCTGTTCCTCCTCACCCTCTGCCCAGCCATTGCTCCATTCTTCTCTGCTTGTGTTGATAAAAGTTTTCATTTGCAGGGCCTTTCAGTCAAAAAAACCCAAAAAAACAAGCTCATATTCGAGTGTTGTGCTGAAGGACGCAGGGTTAGGCGTAGCTTGCAGACTGGTGACACGTGAGGCCCACAGATAAGAATGGTTTTTACATCTTTAAATGGTTGAAAAAGAATAAGTCTTCATGATACGTGAAAGTTATATGAAATTCAAATTTCAGTGTCTACCAATAAAGTTTATTGGAACACAGCCACTCATTTATGTATTATTATGGGGGCTTTCGTCCTAGGACAACTAGGTCGAATAGTTAGGACAGAGCCTGAAATACCGACAGTCTGTCTCTTTATGGAAGAAGCTCGCTGACCCCTGACATAGATCAGCCTCATCTAAATAAAGATGCACTTTCCAAAGTCTTTAAAGTTCTAAGTGTGAGTGTAGGAATTTGCACTCCCATCTTTTTGGTGCTCTGTTTCCTTGGCACAATAAAAATAGCATCTGGTGCTTGAGTAGGCCTGTGCACATTCAGGCAGCCACTTAGCAAACATCTCTTGGCTGAGACCTCAGTGTGGTAAGGGGCATAACTTAGCTGCGACATGGTGACACACCATGGGATCACCGGGAGTGTGGAGAGGTGACCTCTGCCTGCCCAGAATTGGGGAAGGGTTTTCAAAGGACACAACATTCTCATTGGGCCAAGAAGCAAGAAGTCAGATGTTCCTTAGCAAAGAGGTGAGACATGGCAAAGAAAACCTCACTAAAGATGAAGCACTGCTGGGCCAGGAGCTGAGAAGGCAGGAAGGGCTAGCCAGGGCGAGGGGTGGTGGTGGTGGAGGGGGGCCAGAGCGGGGGGGGGCGCCGGGCCAGGGCCAAGGGCGGAGGGGGTGGCGGCCTGAAGGCGGGTGAGCGCAGGTCTATCCTTCACCTGCGAGGGAGGCAAGACGAGAAGCCGGCGGGAAAGACAATCGTGAGTTCTTTTGCTCACCGGTGAGTTTGTGGCGCTAGAATGACAGGTGCTAGTCCAGTGTTTGTCTCAAAGTGCGGCCTCGGATCCCCTGCAGCATCACCCGAAGAGTTTAAACAAAAACACAGGTTCCTGGACTCGCCCTTACCCACGCTCAGACCTGCAGAACGGAAGTACCCAAGTTTGGGGGGTGGGGAGTGGGAGCAAAGCAGAGCCGTCAAAGAAGGTTGAGAATGAGAACTCGGTACTCGAAGATGGGAGAGCGCGGGTGTGCCCTGAAGACCAAAAAAAAAAAAAAAATACTTTTTTTTTTTTCAGGGGAGAACTGGCCATCACTGGCCCATGCCGCCGTGATCCGTTATCGCGGCCAGGGAGCTTGGCCGTGGGGGTCGCTGGGGACTGGGCCAACGTTTACTACGGGGCGGGCGCGGGACCGGGGACGGAGAGGGAAAGGGACCGGGGCCTCTCCCCCTGGCGACACAGGGGCGCCGGGCTTGCCTGGAGCTGCGGCTGGGAACGCGAGCCGACGGCGCCTGGGAAGCCGCGTCCCCGGGGTCTGGGGTCAGAGGGGGTGCGCAGCGCGGGCGCGGGACCTTTCCTAACGCCATGGGGAGCGGGGACGCAGAGCGGAGCTTCCCTGCGAAGACCGTGTGTTGGCTCCACCGCGGTGCAGCCTGCAGGAGCCCGAGCCTGGACCTGAGCCCGAGCCTGGACCTGAGCCTGAGCCTGAGCCTGAGCGCGGGTCCGCGGCCGGCAGGGGGCGATGCCGCGGCTGCGGGCCCGGTCCCGGGCGGCCGCTGCCTTCGGTCCCGGGAGACCCCCACCTGGCCCACAAGTCACAACTCAACCTCACACCAGCCATGGACGGAAGAGTCCCGGGGCCACCGCAGGAGCTGTCTTTTAAAAGCTGGGCTTGGTGCAGGAGCAGCGAGGCCCACAGGGAAGCCGCCTCTGATCCACTTCGGTGGATTTATGGAGCTAGGAAAAGGTGAGCGGTTGAACTTTGCCTTCAGGACAGCGGGGGTGAGGGGAGGGAGGGCAGCTTGCTAAACAGAGGAGCACGAATTCGACTTCTGGAGCAACGCTGAAACCGCTAAGCAAACACTTTCCCAGCATTTCAGGAGGATCTATTTACTAACGAATAAGTGATACTATAACTCTTATTTTTAAGGCAGTCCCTGGACAGCCTTTTAAACTCAGTCTAATTGCTATTTTTTTTAAAGGCAATATAACATAGTGATGGGCATACACTCGTTTGAATCCTAAGACTGCCCCCCGAGCTGGAGCCTCTCTGAGCAAGCTCCCTTGCCCGTGGGTACAGATGACAGGCGTGTCTGTGGGGCACTGTGCCAGTTAATAAGTCCCTAGCATATAGGGAGCTCTAACACACTGTTACATTTCCTTCAGGAATGTTTTCTTATTCAAAACCCGCCTTCCTGTTTTAGCGCCTTTCAAAATTAGAAATGCCTCTTTTCTGTGGATTGGACTGCGCTTTGTTCTTTCGGTTTGTGTTAGCTGTTTCTATTTCATAGAATCATACTCATCCTATACATGCATTTATATCTTTCCTTTTTATAATGGATGAGCCAATATTGATACTTTAATTACTAAAGTGCATCGTATTAGGGTTCACAGCTGTGTTGTACATCCTCTGGGTTTTGACAAAAGTGTGACAAAGGTGTGTGTCAATAGTGAATAGTATCCACTCTTATAGTTTCCTTTTTTTTTTTTTTAAAGATTTTATTCGTTTTTTGGGGAGAGGGCAGGAACAAGTCGGGGACAGAGGGAGAGGGAGAAGCAGGCTCCCCACTGAGCAGGTAGCCCGATGTGGGACTCAATCCCAGGACCCTGGGATCATGACATGAGCCGGGGGCAGATGCTTAACCGACTGAGCCACCCAGTGCCCCCCACCATTGTAGTATCCTATAGAACAGTTCCTTAAAAATCCCCTGTGCTCTGCCTCTTTGTCCTTCCCTCCCACTCTCAGCAACCACTGATCATTTTATTGTCTCCATGTTTTACCTTTTCCAGACTGTCATATAGTTGGAATCATACAGAAGGTACTCAGTAATTATGGTGACTGAATGATTGGCTTCATTTGCAAAGTAAGTTGCATTTATGGTTCCTTCATGTCTTTTCATGAAATAACCACTCTTTTCCTTTTTTGCTGAATAATCCATTGTCTGGACAGACCACAGTTTATTTATCCATCCACCTGCTGAAGGATATCGTGGTTGCTCCAAGGATTTGGCAATTATGAAGAAAACTGCCCTAAACATCCATGTGCAAGTTTTGTGTGGACGTATGTTTTCAACTTCTGGACAAATACCAAGGAGCACAATCGCTGAACCATACGGTAAGATATGTTTACTTTTATCAGAAATTGCCAAACTGTTTTCCATTTTGTATGGCTTCCATTTTGCATCCCCAGCTGCAACGGATGGGAGTTCCTGTTGCTCCACCTCCTCTCCAGCGTTTGATGTTGTCGGTGTTTTGGATTTTAGCCACTCTAAGTCAGCATGTCGTAGCATATTCTCGTATGAGTTTGCAGTTACCTAATGACCTATGATGTGGAGCATCTTTTCATATGCTTGTTTGTCATCTTTTTTTGGTGAGGTGTCTGCTCAGAACTTTTGCTGATTTTTAAACTTTGGGTTATTTGCCTGCTTATGTTGCATTTTAAGAGTTCTTTGTATATTTTGGATATAAATCCTTCATCAGATAGAAGTTTCGAAAACATTTGCTCCTTGTCTTTTCATTGTGGGGATGCTTTGTTCTTTCTGTTGCAATGAAATGGAAACATGGGAATTGCTAGGAGACAGAAACCAGTCAAATGGTGAAACCATTTGAGAGAGAGAGAATGAGAGAGAGCGAGTACATGAGGGGGGGAGGGTCAGAGGGAGAAGCAGACTCCCTGCCGAGCAGGGAGTCCGATGCGGGACTCGATCCCGGGACTCCAGGATCATGACCTTTCACTCTGTCCTTATTCTTGTCAGAGGCAACAGCGAGCAGTCCTTATGGCAGCTCCTTATGCATTCTGCAGTGTGCCAGGGTGGCCAAGCCCTTGGCCCAGAGCTGGCATCGATCACTGGGCAGTGGGAGTAGACCCTGGGGGCTTCCAAGTCCCTTCCTTGTAGGGACAACCAGGCACTTCCAGGGGGCTGGGCCACTGCCAACCTCTCTTATTACTTGCCGGGAAGACAGACATTGCAGGCCGACAGTGACATCCCCTCATAACTTCTTCCACCTTATTTGGGACACAAAGGCTGAGTTCCTCCCCCATTTATTCCCAGAGATGTGCGTCATAAAAGAATAAGTAAGCCAGTTTTAAAACGCAGGCTCCAGGCAGGGTTTGCAGGTGCTGCCTGTCCCTCCTCGGTGCAGATGGGACTCCTTTCTGGAACACACACACGCAGACCTTCACAGGGCCTTGGTAGAACAAAAGACAATAGGCTAGACCATTAATCCCGTCTGCTTCCCACAGGATGGAAAATCCGTGCTTGGCAGTGGGGAAGTTCAGCTCCAGAGAGGGGCTTTTCCTGTGGGTCTCCAGAAACTTCCTCCCACTCCACCCTCCTCATGACCCATCATTGCGATGTCCTAATGCTTCAGAATAAGAAAGGATGTGCTCTGAGGTTCAATATGAAGATAGACCTATTTTCAATATGGCAATCTGGAAAAACATGGCAAAGCAAAAGTGAAGTTCTCCACAGTGGGTATGGCCCCAGTGAAAATAAATCATTGTGCCTGCCAAGCTGGTGCTGAATCCCAGTTCCCTCTAAATCAGACCTTCCACCTGAGGGAAAGGGAGAGGGGAAGGTATGTTTACTCAGGCAAGCATGGCAGTAATCCCTGGTTGGACACAGTTGGAAGAGTCCAGTGCAAGAGGAGGAGTGGGTCATGGTGCTTCTCCCAGTGCCACCCGAGGGCCATCTGGGGGCCTGTGGAATGCAGACTCCAGGGCCCAGCCCGGCCCCACTGCACAGAATGCCCAGGAGAGACCTGAGCGGGGGCATCTCAGAAGCTTCCAGGCTGCTCAGATGTACATTGATTTTGAAAATCATTAAGTTAAAAGCACAAGGTTTAGAAACCTTAAAACCTGGAGTTAGATGTACTGTCCTCATGCTTCAGAATAACGAAGTCTCTTCTCTGAAGTTCAGTATTAATTGAATATTAATTAATTCAATATTAACTGTGGGCCTACAGTAACACAAAAGACTGAGTTCCTCCTCAGTGTATTTATAGAGACAGGTGTCGTAAAAGAAGAAGTAAGCCAGGTTTTAAGCTCAGGCTTCAAATAGGGGTTGCAGTAGCCGAGGGACTTTGGACAAATATTTAAGTACCTTAATTCTTATCTGCAAAATGGGTATAATGGTGCCAGGACCTCCACAGCTACGGAATGTACTGAAGCTAAAGTGTTTGAGACCTGCACTAAAACACAGCAGAGCTTCTCTGAAGACAAGAAACAGGGTTTCAGAAAGTATACAATGTCTCCCGCTTCTGCTACTGTGTTTTATTTCACATGAAGTAATAATAATGACTAGCTTTTGAGTCTTTAATCGTGTACTAGGCATTAGCCTAAGCACTCCATGCATTATTTAATTCTCACACAATCCTATGAAATAGGTTATACTCATGATACCCATTTTATAGATGCAGAAACTGAGGAAGGAAGGTGAAGCAGCTTGCCTATGGCCACATAGCCAGTAAGTTGCTAAGTCAGGATTTGAACGTGGGAACCTCAGAGCCGGCGTTCTCCCATCTCCTTTGGTCTCCAGCCCTTAAAGACCTGATAATAAGCTGAATGAGGAAAATTGAAGTCCACTTTCTGAGAAACAGTGGAAGTTTAATTCCTCTTTAGCAGCCCCATGGTAAGAATGTACAAATAATTATTATTCTAGAGCCTAAGGCAGAGCAAAAAGTTTTCTCTGGTGAGATTTATAAATAGTACCTTTTCTGAGATGCTCACTGTTTAAACCTGAGATGTCCAATTTGGTAGTCACTGGCCACAGGTAGTTATTTAAGTTTAAATTTTAATTCATCAATGGAATATGAGAGTTCAGATATAGGCCCGCACATATACCAAAGACTGATTTTCAATAAAGGCACCAGGTGATTCAGTGGACAAAGGATAGTCTTTTCAACAAATGGTGCTGAAACAATTGGAAATACATAAAAAACTGAACAATCCCCACCTTGCACCATATACAAAATAGTACATTTAATGGTCCATTTAACTCAAATTGGACCATACATCTAAATGTAAAAACAAAAACTATAAAATTTATAGATGAAAACATAGGGGAAAAAACCTTTGTGACTTTGGGCTAGGCAAAGATTTCTTAGGTGCTACGCTGAAAACACAGTCCATAAGAAACTAAATTAATAAATTGGGCTTCATCAGAATTAAAACTCTGCTCTTTGAAAAACATTCAGAAAATGAAAAAACAAGTCATCAACTGGGAGGAAATATTTGCATATCATGTATTTGATAAGGGACTGGCATCTAGAATATGTAAAGGACCCTCAAAACTCAATAATAATAAAAAAAATACAAATGGGCAAAAGATATGAACACTTTACCAAAGATACACCAATATCAAGCCCATGAAAAGATGCTCAACATCATTAGGCAGCAGGGAAATGAAAATTAAAACCGCAGTGAGACACCCCTACAGTCCTATTAGAATGGCTAAAATGAAAAGACTGACCATACCAGTTGTTCGCTGGTTTGTAGAGGAACAGGCAGGAATGGACAATGGTACAACCACTTGGGAAAAGTTTGTCTGTTTCTTAACAAGGTAAACAAAACACCTACGCTGATCCAGCCGTTCTGCTTTTAGGAATTTACCCAAGAGAAGTGAAAGCATATGTCTTTACAAAGATTTGTGCAACAATGCTCATAGCAGCTTTATTTGTTCATAGCCAAAAAATGGAAACCACCCAAGTATCCATCAACAGGTGAAATTGTATCTCCAAACAATCAAATATTATTCAGCAATAAAATGAAACAAACTGAGACAACATGGATGAATCTCAAAATAATTTTGCCAAGTGAAAGAAGCCAAACCAAAGAGAGAGAGAGAGAAAGAGTACAGACTGCCTGATTCCATTTACATTATATCCTCCATCATATATGCAAACTAATCTCTAACGACAGAAGGCAGGTCAGTGGTTGCCTAAGTGTAGGGGACAAGGACGGAAGGATACAAATGGGCATGAGGAAATTTCTGGACGTGATAGATAGATTCACTGTCTTGATTGTGGTAATGTGTCATGGGTATATGTGTCAAAACATCAATCTTAACACTTGATGTGCAGTTCATTGATGCCTTTTATGCCTCAAAATAGCTGTTAAAAGTTTTGAATGTTTAAATACAATTTAAAATTCAGTCGCACTAGCCATACTTTCGGCACTCAGTAGTCACACTGGCTGGTGGCTGCCATATTGGATGAGAACAGTCCCATCATAATAGCAGAAAGTCCTATTGAATAGGCTCGTACAGACACAGCATCTCCTGTTCCAGGCTGGCAGGAAGTGCTAATAAAAAAGAATGTTTCTTCTGACCAAAAAGCCCGCTGCCCCTGTTGTCTATAGAGCAAAATGGATGATGGAGTGGAGGGACTTGGTCAAACAGTCATCTGCCACCAGGACAGGCCATTAGAAAGGGGCCAGGTGGCAGGTGCTGCCGAGGGTAGGGAAAGGGGGAAGTCCCGAGGCTCTGAGGTGGGGAAAACCTTCTGCTGAATGAATTGAGAGGAGGAATGAGGGGTGCAGAGGTAGCACATGGTGGAACTGTAGAAAGTTCAATCTCTAGCGATCTTTGGGTTCAAACTGGATGAAAGATATAAGAGCGAGATGGGAAGGGATGGGCTCAGGTCTCAACGGAATTGGGGGGGGGGCGGAAAAAAACAGAGCCAGGAGAATCCAGGTGTCCTGATGCTGGAAATCTAGGTTTTGATGATTAGGAAAATAAGTAGAAATTATAATTGTATGACTAATATTAAGCATGCCTATTTCTTCAGTTGTACCAATCGAGAGCATTGGTATTTTGCTTTCTAGTTGCGTTCCTCAAACTAGGTGCTCCCCTAAGTAATCTACCTGTTCAGTGTGGCCTGGGGAAGCCACAGCCCCTCCTGAGAATGATGTTTCTAAGTGGTGAAATCATGTACATAGAATTACAAAGAAAATCGATGGTGTTGAGAGGCAGTTTTGTGCCCAGAGCCTCGCTATATGGGACCAGGAATGTAAGTGCAGGGCCAATGAGGCCATTCATTGAATTGATTTCAGCAATTTGGCAATTCTCATCCTGATTCCAGAATGCAACGGAGTGAAGAGTTTGGCTGCCCTGGAAATCGGGCCTTTTTTGGGAAGGAGTTGAGAGGGTGGAGGACTCCTGCTGTCCCCAAGTCTAGCCGTGACCTGTGACCAAGTCCAGCCTCCAACTCCTTCTCCTCCTTAAATAAGTTTGAAAATATCCATTTGACAAAACTATGTTGGGGCCGAGGGCTCAGTGCTGCACTGGGATGTGACCCTCACGTGGAACCCCACCGGGACGGAAGGTCACGCCGGGTTTGAGGGCTCAGGGGCTGGAGGAGGGGGAGGCCCAGGGTTGCATCTCCCCGCTCCAAGGAGGTCCCTGGGGCCCGCGAGAGGGGCGCATCTGGGTCCCCGGGAAGGTAGAGCCACCCCCCTTCCTCCCCCCACTCCCCAAGCCACTTTTAGGAACTTTTAGGAATGAGAGAGGCTGGGATGGAGAATGCTAACTCCAGAAAAATGCTGGCGACTGCCGAACCCACCTAGGATCGTTCCTGTGGGACACCCACGGCGCCCCGGGAGGAGGAGCCAGCCCGCCGCACCGTCAGAGCCCCGCGGCCCAGCCCCCGGCTTCATGCGGGCCCCCCCCTTCCCCCCTCCCCCCCCGCCCCCGCACCTGGAAGAAGGTGAGGAAGGGCCCTTGCCCAGGGGCTGGGGACACAGCTTCCCCAGGACCGCTGGTTAGAAAGTGCTCCTCGTTCCCATCAGCCCGGTGCTCAGCTGGACCGGGCATGGGGCCAGACGGGCAGGCAGCCCCAGAAGGCCAGGAAATCTTTCCTTTGGGATATCTTCCTCCCTTCTCCATCCCCCCAGGAACCTACTTCCGACTGCCTTAGGTTTGCATTCTCAGCATTTGTGTCCATCCTGAATGGAGAAGGGAGAGATTGGGCCTCGGAACGTCTGCAAGACCAACCGGGTCTTGACCACATAAGCACTCGGTAAATGTTGAACGAATGAAGTGAGGAACTATCCCCCCACCCCCACCCCCCATGGTTCCCTTTAGTTCTTCCTGGAATCAGGAAAGGATGATTCGCCGAGTGGACATTTTAGGACGGCAGCCCAGATAAGAAGAAATCAGGAAGGCTTCACACCCCTGGATCTTTTCCCCCTTGAGACGAGAAAAGGCCCTTCAAAGCTATCAACTTCCTTAGAACAACAGATGGAAAGGCAGGAAAAAACAGAGCAAAAGCGAATGGCCTCATTTATCTATTTTTAAAATGATACATGTAAAACATGCAGACATGTTCAAAAACATAATTAAAAAAAAGTAAAACAGCTAAAAATCCCTGGTCTCAGAGCCCCAATTTTAATTCTCTTCCCAGGGATCACTGCTGTTAACGCGTGCGGCCAGCTTCGTCCCACCGCCCCCTGCCCTCTGCCTCCCACCTGGGCTTCCCTGCTGTTCTTCCCCGGACAGCGCCCCCTTCAGGGCTTTGGAGGCCATTGTTCCCTCCACCTGGAAACCCCACCGTGTCCCCCTCTGCCCTTTTTCTTTTTTGGGAAGGGGTATTTTATTTTACTTTTATTACAGTATAACCTTTATATAAGAAAGTGCACAAAGTTTAAAGTGTGCAGCCCAGTGAGTTTTTACATAATCCTGTACATATATATTCCCCCAGGTAGAGATAACAGACACCAGCTAACCACTGTTCTGACCTCATCACCACAGATTCCTTTTGTCTGTTCATGTGAATTACCTAATGTCCTTTTGTGTCTCCAGCACTTTCTATGGGGGCTTATTCCCATTTTCCAGGTCTCCGCTCAGATGTCACCTCCTCCCCCCTCTTCCTTTCCATAGCATTACCCTGTCCATTTTTTTTTTCAGAGCACTTCTCCATTTGCAATTTCTGTTTGTTTACTTGTTTACAGTTTTTCTGCCCAACTAGAAGTTAAGTGTCCTTTTCTATCCCCTGCTCTGTCCTGAACCCGTAGCACAGGGTCTAGCATATGTAGGCGATCAACAAATATTTATTCAATGAATGAATATGTGTGTAAATGAAAGAAAGAGATGCCCCAGGTATCAATTTGTATGGTCCTGAATCTAGAACTAATTATAGTTTGTCCACATGCTGGCCTCTGCCAGAGGCCTCTGTGCTTCTTGTTACAAAGACAATATTCACCAAATTCAAATGTGAAGACTTAGAAATACTGGAGTTGTTCCAGTCTGCCTGGAAGCAAAAAGTGGGCAAATTCTCACTCTCTCTAACAGGATTGCTTTCTCCACCAAGACTGGGCTTTCACTTTATGCTGTTCAATCAATGTTTTAGAAAATAACTCCACTTTGGCTACATAAAAAGACTCTCAACAGTGGTAATCTCTAGCAGAGGGAGTGAGGATATGTTTTTAAAACTTCCTTTATATTTTGCCATGTTTTAAAAATAAGCACATAATAACTTTTTAAAAGAATTTTAATTGTGGTAAAACACTTAACATGAAATTTACCATCTTAGCCAATTTTCAAGGATACATACAGTTCACTGGGCAACCAATCTCTGAACTGTTTCAGCTTGCAAAGCTGAAACTCTGTAGCCTCTAAACCACAACTCCCCACTCCCCTTTCTCTGCAACCCCTTCTACTTTCTGTCTCTGTGAATTTGACTACTGTAGGAGCCTCTGTAAGGAGAATCTGAAATAGAGCACTTGACTTTTATCTTAGTAACTGGCTTATTTCATTGAGCATAAGGTCTTCAAGGAGCATACATGTAGCGTGTCAGAATTTACTTCCTTTTTAAGGCTGAATAATATTCCATTGTGTGTGTACACCCCATTTTGTTTATCCATCATTCCTCGATGGACCCTTGGGCTGCTTCCACCTTTGGCTGTTGTGAATAATGCTGCTGTGAATAAAGCAGAGCACTTCTTCGAGGCCCTGCTTGCAATTATTTTGGGTGTATAGCCAGAAGTGGAATTGCTGGATCATGTGATCGTTCTGTTTTTAATTTTGGGGGGAACTGCTGTGCTGTTTTCCACAGTGTCTGCATCATTTCACATTCCCACCAGCAGGGCATTAGCATTCCGATTTGTCCGGATCCTCACCAGCACTTGATATTTTCTGGTTTCTGGAGAATGGCCGTCCTAATGGGTCTGAGGTGCTCTCTCATGGTGGTTTTGATTTGAACTTCCCTGATGACAAATGATGTTGAGAGCATCTTTTCATGTACTTGTTAGCCATTTGTACATCTTCTTTGGAGAAATGCCTATTCAGGTCCTGTGCCCATTTTTAATCAGTTTATTTGTTTTTGTTGTTGTTGAATTCTGAGCAGGTACTACTTTTAAAATCAGAAAAGAATTTTATTTTATAAAGAAAGAGGGAGAGAGGGGCACCTGGGTGGCTCAGTCAGTTAAGCGTCTGCCTTCGGCTCAGGTCATGATCTCAGGGTCCTGGGATTGAGCCCCGCATTGGGCTCCCTGCTCGGTAGGGAGTCTGATTCTCCCTTTCCCTCTCCCTCCTCCCCCCTGCTCATGTCTCTCTTTCTCTCTCTCAAATAAATAAACAAAAATCTCTAAAAAGAAAAAAAAAGTGAGGGAGAGAGCATACAGAAGGCCAGTCCAGAGAATGCAGTGGTTAAAAGCTTGGGCTCTGAAATTAGAACAGTCAGTCACCATAATTACTGAGTACCTTCTATGTAAGTCAGGGTAAGCCAACTAACACGCAACCCTAAAAGCTCAGTGACCTAATGCTATAAAAGTCTTACTTCAAGTCCAGTGTGGTCTCAGGTGGAGGGGGAGAAAGGATGTATGTTACAGAGGGTCAGTAGGTCATTCAGGGACTCTGCGTCATGCGGTCAGTTAGGGATCTAGGTTGCTTCCATCCTGTGACACTGACGTCCACTAGATGTGGCCTCCATGGTCACCATGGGAGGGGATAAAAGGGAGAATTACACAAGGGTAACTTTTTATGGACCAGTCTCTGCCTGTATTACATCAACCTAAGCTTGTAATACAGCCCCACCCACTCCAAAGGAGACTGGGAAACATCCTTTTCCTGTGTGCCCAGAAGGAAAGGAAATTGCACTGTATCTCCACAGTACATCCCTTTGGTCACCAAACCATCTCATTCTTCTTCCCACACATGGAAACACTCATCCCCTTCTCTCAGGGGACAACCCAAAGTTGCACCCAGGATCTCCAGGTCATGTACATTCTTCTCCCTCAAGACCATGTATCGCTCCTATGTTCTGGTGACCAGTAAATTAAGGAGGGTAAGTTGTCTGCCTTGCTTATGGACCCAGTGGCAAAGTAGAAATAACAAAATTCTCATTGAGAAAAGGGAAGGCACGGTAGCCCCTGGTCCAGAGAACTGATAGACTCCTTCCTGTGAGACAGGCTTGGGGAGGGTTCCCTGCCCTGGCAATTCGGTTCTGGTCTGACCTCTGAAGGGCACGCCTTGCCCGTTTTTCTCCATGACCTCATCTTCACCTCAAAGGAGTTTCTCCCGTTTCAGTCTCTCCCCTGATTACACCTGAAGCATTCTTTGGGGAGGAAGCCCTTCTCCTTGACAACATCCAGTTCTTGGAGCTTTCCTTCCACTTGCTTGTGGAACCCAAAGGGTTGTTTCATGTCTGCCATTTTTAGGGTGACTTCATGATTTCTCTGGCAGCAATTTTCCCAGGAAGTTAGTGGGCTTAGTGAAGGAGGGAGAACTCTGTGAAGCACAGGCCTACTAGAAACCCACGCACAGATGTGGATGGACTAGTTGGATATAGGAGCCCGGCCTGAGGGGCCCTTGTCCCCCAAGAGAGGGCACAGGGTGTGACGCAGATGCTGGGGGAGAGGGCAGTGGGAAATGAAATCTGCAGAAATGACATTTGTCGCCTGAAATTGGAACCCAGTGAGCAGCTGAGAGGGAGGATGAAGAGGCGTGGGGGGGTCTGAGGAGAGGAAAGTAGGCAGGAGTGGGCCAGGGAAATGGGGGCGCGCTGGGTGGCAGGAAGGGCCCTGGATGTTCGGGTCCTGCATTTAAGGAGAGACTGCCCTGTGGGGCTGGCGTCTTTCTCCATCAGGGGCAGCCGTGTGAGCACGGACACGGAGCAGGTGCAAGGTTTGATCGAACTGAGGCTGGGGTTTTTGCTACCATTGGCGCTCCTGGTTCTCGGGTGTTTGGGTTTGGACTGGAACTCCCCCGCCTGGTGTCCTGGGCCTCCAGCTTGCAGATGGTAGATCAAGAGACTTCTCAGCCTCTGTAACTGCATGCACCAGGCCCTCATAAAAAACCTTTCTGTGCTATTGGTTTTGCTTCTCTGGAGACCCCTAATACAAGGCATGTAGGGGAAGTAAGGAGAGAAGGATGGGGGTGTGGCAGGCTCAGGGAGGAGGGAAGGGGAGTCCTGGAAGAGCAAGGGCAGCACCTGGCCTGCGGTGGGGTCACCTGAGAGCCTCAGGAGCAGCAGTGCCCTCAGGACCCACCGGGTTTGGTTTGTGCGTGGAGGTAAAGAGAACATTCAGGGGAGAGATTGCAAATGTAGGAAGCAGGGGGAACAGGAGAGGGTGGGAGATGGGGTCACGGAAGGCCTCATGCCCCAGGGGAAGGGTCTCAGGTATTTAGTGGACACATTTTTCCTTCCTCGAAGAGGATAAGAAACACCCAGGGTCACAAGACGACTCAGTGACAGAGACGGGATGCGATCCCGATGCCGGAGCCCGGACTCTCCTCAGTGTTCTAGGCTTCTCGGTGGGAAACACTGGAGTGGCTTGTCTACCTCCTATTCCAGAAAACCCTAGGACTCCAGTCACTTTCCTTTCCTACCAAGGAAACCCCTAGGTCAGTGGTTTAAACACTTCTCAGCTCACAGGTCTTTCTAAGACGCTGGACAAAATCTATGGGTTTTTCCCAGGAAAATGCACATGTCCACAAGGTATCACCAGCTGTTTCCAGGGGTTGTGGACTTTTTGAGACCCATCCGAAACCCCCAGGCTGATGCATCCTACCCTCTGGCTTCCACATCTCACGGAGGTGAAGCTGAGGTGAGCGGGAAGTGGGTCCTGAGACAAAATGGTACAGTGGCCCTGATGTGACCTCCGTTAGCAGGGCCCCGTTTTTAAGGGCCAGGTGACTCAGCAGCCATTTCTGTACCTCGCTGCCTTGGCAGCCTGGGCACCAGGACAGAGGGGAAGGCATTTGGATGGAAATGCAAGGAGTGGCCTCCTCAGTGGGGAGTCCACGGAGGGGAGTGGGGGTGCAGTTCTGTGCCACCCAGGGCTTGGGAAGGGACATCCCACTGCCCCCACTGCAGAGCTGAGTAGGTCACCTGGCCTGCTCAGGAGCCCTTTGGAAGTGTGTCCTCTGTCAGCAGGTCAGCCCTGTCTGGGAAGCTTCCGGGGGCTCCTCTCTTGACAACACCCAACACAACCCCAGAAAGCCAGCCTGGTGGGGGTGTGGCTAGAATTGACATGCCCCTCCCCTCAAGCCCCACCGGGAGTTCCTCCAGTGGATGCCTTATGCTCTTTTCCAGTCTCCAAATTCACAACCATCTCCAACTCGAAACCAAACTTAATGCCTGGTAGCGGAAAGGGCAACTGTCCGGACAGACCAGGGCTTAGAAGGGAGTGACCTCCGGAGGACAACAGGCTTCAGCCGACGGGAATTGGCCGTGTTGTAGGACGCTCTGGAGGCTTCAAGCGGTTTGCACAGATACCCCTGGAGAATTAGCAGGACCTTGAATTAGCTTGCTGGCCAAACATGCCTCATTTTCTAGGCCCCCAGGAGTACCTGGCTTTTTCCTGGCTTTTCATTTGATGCTAAAGAAACCTAGTCATTATTTCACGCTGGGAGGAAACAATCCATTTGCCTTCTCCTCATCCTCTCCTGCCCCCTTTTTACTGGAGAATATGAAGACTCCCCAAACAGTAATCACAATAAAAGCAGCCCTTAATCTTACTAATGATAACAAGAATAAGGAACATCAAAGTAAGCAGCTATCTTAGTCATTAGGGTATTAAAATGTACTCAGGCTGGATATGCTGAGAAACCAGGACTCTTTTGTGTTTTGATGACAATGGCAAAGCCTAATTTCTAGGCAGTTGCTAGATCACCAGATTCCTACCACCCACATAGAATATTATCATTTCCTAGACCAGTAGGGCCCATGTATCTGCTCTAGTAAGAGTCTTAAGTTACTTAAAAAAGAAAAGTTCATTTTTAGGATACCCATGGCAGGTGAGAACTGGCATGGGACGCTGTCAGGATTTGGGGGCTCTGCACGCTGACCGGCTGGACCCTGGTCCCCGGGCATCTCTGCTTCTCCCTGGACACCCTCTGCTGGGTGTTCCTCTGTCCTCCGCCACCTTCGTCGACCTGCTCACAGATCCTGCTCCCTCCAGACCCCCGCACTTCACATCTCTGATTCCCCTTCATCACCAACTGCCTCTTAGCTCTGATTTCTTTTTTTTTTTTTAAGATTTATTTTTTGACAGAGAGAGAGAGAGAGAGACAGCAAGAGAGGGAACACAAGCAGGGGGAGTGGGAGAGGGAGAAACAGGCTTCCTGCTGAGCAGGGAGCCCAACGCGGGGCTCGATCCCAGGACCCTGAGATCATGACCTGAGCCGAAGGCAGACACTTAACAACTGAGCCACCCAGGCGCCTCTTAGCTCTGATTTCTGAGAGAGAAGTGGATTGGCCATCATATTCATTTGCTAAGGCAGTCCTTGGATTGGGCCGCTTCCATTCTGATCACCTGTGGAGAGTGTGTCTTATGTGATCCAACACTGGATAAAAGTGGGGACAGCTTGCTTCTCCTAGAAAAGGCATGCATCTAAGGGACCCCATAACACATCTCCTAGGACAGAGTTTCAAATACACTTTCACTTCATCCAAAGCCACCGCTAGTTATTGCCCCAGAAACAATTCCAGACTCTACATGCTCATCACAGAGTCACTTTCACCCCTGGTTATGTCAACATGCCTTCTAGATACTCGTCTCCATTCTGCAGTCCATTTACTAAATGCTTAATATAAGCACAGCTGCTGTAGAGTCCATATGACACTGGAATAGAAAGGACTCATGCATGAGCACAAAGAGCCACCTTCTCCACTTACCTCCTGGACCCACACAGCCCAGTGATGGCAGGGACGGCGGTGTCATTGTGACTTGTCCCCAGTCTGTCGTGAGTCTGCAGACACCATTCTAGCCTCCTGGTGTTGGACCTCCACTCTTAGATTAACCACCTGTGTGGGTTGGGAGAGTTCGGGGCTCCCCAGGTGACTTCACTCTGCACTGCAGTGACTTCTAGTTGCTTCCATGGGATTTCTGGAGCTTCTGCCTGCTGGCAGGCTTGTGCCACATTTTAGCTGGGCCTGCATCCCAGGAGGAGCTACCTGGCTTCCCAGCTCTGTTCTCAGCTCTCGGGATTAATCGAGGGACCAAGAATCCTTGTAACATTTGTTTAAGTGAGACATGCCCCTTTTTATTAGGCTTGGATTTTTATGATGCTATAGCCCCTGCAGAACCTCTGGGGGGCTGCCCCTCGATTTCCCACTCTGGGGTCTTTGGGCTTATAGGTGAATGATTTTGCATCTCCATGTGTTCAGATCACCACATCCTTTGGAATGGCCAGCTCTCAGCAGCTACGATTGGGCCCAAAAGACCGTAGTCCCAATGCCTTCGTTGCCTACTGATCACCTGGGTGGCCTCCCGGTGCTGGTGGCCGGAGGGTGTGGGGGAGCATGAGAGCCTAGCATTTGAGTGCTTTTCCTCCTGGATCTGATTTTGACCTTGTTGCCTGATTGTAGGCTGGATCGCTTTAACACAGAAGTTGTGGGTGGGGCAGGCACCGTGAACACATGCTGCGGACTATCATTATGTTGTATGAAATCCAATGACATTTAAAAATAAACTCAGTCACTTTGGCAGACCGCCAGTGGGTTGGCATTTCCATACACAGTGCCACTCACCCCACGGAGGTCCCCGGGAGGCCCACACTCTGCTGCCCCAACTGTGATCTCATAGGAGCCTCCACATAACCCCCGAGTCTGGTTTTCGGATTCCCCATCTTACAACTGGGGAAACTGAGGCAGAGACCATTTAAGTGATTTGTTCAGGGTAACAGGGCAAGAATAAAGAACTGTAATTTCTTAACTTTTAACCCTATTCTGGGCCTTTGGTTCAATGTGAGAAAGTCTGTAATTTTCGCAAGGAGGTGTGTCTGTGAGGGGTGTTTCTCAAGAAAGGGAGGACGAGCTCGGTCAGTGCTTAAGAAGGTCACCCTACTTGATTCCTCCAGGCATCCCGGTTGCCTGTCTCGGCTCCCTCATTAACTTTGTTAGGAATTCACTTTACTTGCTGGTGTACTCATTACACATTGTTCTGCTGGGGTAGAAGGAATAATTAACTCCCAGGCTTGGCCATCCCTTTGTCCTGAGCACTTTGCATCCTCTCAGTCTTTCTCCTCTGGAGATCAAACTCTTCATCCCTTTTTCGAGTTTCCTTTGATGCAAGCCTTTATGGCTGGGAGGATGTGCTTGTCAGTCGCTGTTCTAAGGACCCGCGAAGGTCATTTCGGTCTCTGCTTCTGGAAAAAGGACGACTTTGGAGGAAGGCAACCCAGCACCCTCCCCTTCCTCCCCTTTGTTTGTTTATGTGTTTACATCATCTCTTTTCAGCAGTCATTGTCCTATATATGAAGAGACGAACCCTTATTTTGACAGCTGGGCATTGTCTTTGATATGGGAAGATGTCACTCAGAAAAAGAGGGGGATGACAGCAGATGGGCAGCAGCTGGTCTGCTCCGCAGTCACCCCTGAGCACAGCTGTGGGTGACTACAGCAGGACTGGGGAGAGGGGGTGCGTTTGTGTCTGTTTTGGGTTTTGCCAAGTTCCCGGGGCTGGAGAGCATTAGGCTGCAAACACCATGCTCTGATTTGTTAGAACCAGGAGTTCCCAGCAGCAGGGAAGAGGGAAGGAGGAGCAAAGAGCCAGGAGAGGAAAAGTAAGGAGAGGTGCCGAGAGCCCCCCAGAGGTGAAGTCCAAGTGACGAGGAAAGGCCCTGATGTAGAGAGAGAAATCCCAGGAGGAGAAAGGGGGATAGGAGGAGGGGTGGCGGGGTGCTTGGTGCGTGGATGGGCTAATTGCCTGGACTTGGGCTTTGTCCTAGTCTGTTCAGGCTGTTATGACAAAATACCACAGACCCGGTGGCTTGTAAACAACAGAAACTTCTTTCTCGCGTTTCTAGAGGCTGGGAGTCCGAGATCGGGCGCCCATATGGTCTGGTTCTGGTGAGGGCCCTCATTCTGGTTACACACTGCTGACTTCTTGCTGTCCTCACGGGGTGGATGGAAGGAGGGAGGGAGCTCTCTGTGTCTCTTTTCTAAGAGCACCAACCCCATTCATTGGGTTCCACCCTCATGACCTAAGCGCCCCCCAGAGGCCCCACCTCCTCATACCATCACTTGGGGAGGGGATCTCCACATGCACTGGAAAGGGGACACATTCAGTCCGTAGCAGGCTGTCTCCTGAGGTCTGGACATCTTCCAGCCCTTTCTGCAGATTGGTATCACAGAGGTGGCCCCCGCCTTAGCACAGGGAGCCCAAAGCCTCTAGGGCTCCCCCATCACGCGGGCCCACGGCCCACCTGAGCTCTCATCAGCCAGGGGAGGTGAGAGGTGGAAAGCCATTTGCCAGCTGGCTTGCTCTGCAGACTGCCTGAATGTGTGGGAAACTAAATGTGTGGGAGAAGAGACTTTCTAGATCTTTCTCAGGCTCGCAAGGCAGACAGTGAACGTCTATCCAGGTATTGCTGTTCCCTCAGGATTGGGGGTTCCACAACTGCCTGGTTCACACATGGTTGGGCTGCAGGACCAGCTCACCGCCAACCCCTTCACCCACACATGCACGCACGCACACACACAGCACCTCTCCCCTTCTCCCTCCTTCTGTTCTCAGTTTTCTGTCCTGGGTGTTCCTTGTCACCACCAGCAGCAGGTCCTACCCAAAGGCCCACAGAGACCCAGCTTTGTGGGGGATTCCAACCCAGCACCATTCCCGGGGCTCAAGGGGCAAGACAGGAATCCCACTTTATTACTCGCTGAGATGAGCCTTTGAGTAGAGCTGGATGCAAGTATGGGAGTGGACACCCCTCCAGGGTCTGTGACAAGGGTATCAGCCAGCGGACCTCAAGGAGGACAGCCAGGCCCCTCCTGGGCCCCCTGCCCTTCAAACTCAGATTGTCCCATGAAACCAGGGCAGCCAGGACCAGCCTTGACCGTGAGGCAGAACCACAAGCCCAGAGGTGTTGCTGGAAGGCCCAGAACCTGCTTGGGCTCGGCTGCTTTCTCCCTTCCAGTCTGCAGACGGTGAGTGAGAATCTCCTATCCCACAGGGGTGCCTGGAGCCCCCTCTGGAGCTGAGGAGGCCGCCCCTCAGGCCCACCACTGTTCGGTTGCAGCCCCTCCTGGAAGCCATTGTTGACTCCGCGGTCGTGGAAGCCTTTCCATTGACGGCACACTCAGCTGAGAGAGCTGAGTTGTCCAGGGAAGAATTCCAGCACTTTCTAAAGAAGGGCCTGGCCACACAGAGGCCCAGCCCTCAACTCGTATCTTGGAGGGAGGAGGGAGCAGGGGGGTGGGGTGGCCGCATCTGACCGCTTCCACAGGCTTCTTGCTGTCCTTCCCGGGGCAGAAGTTTCCAGAAATGCCTGTGGCCCAGCAGGGGTGGGGTGGGGTCCCATCCTCTGTGCTCCGCTGGTGACCAGGGTGGCTGTGTGGCCTAGGGGACACAGAAGTGGCAGCCTGCCTTGCTAGGGAAGCCCCTCTGTGGAGGCCTTAGCTGCGGGTCCCCGACGCCAGCTCCTCCCAAGTGTCAGCGAGTCAGTCATGGTCCCATGCTGGGGGGGGTGCCAAGGAGACGGGCGGTCCCCAGCATTCAGTGTTGCAGAGAGCTCACAGAAAGCGTTCGCTGAGCCTTACACCTAGGGAGCCCCTGAGGCAGAGAAGCGGCAGAGAACAGCGGGCTCCTTTGGGGATCTTGGCTGAGAAAATATGAGGCAGGCAAGAGGGAGAATGGGAGGGACCCCAACAAGGGCATTACACAAAAAGGAGGAAATGTAAGTAGGGGCGCCTGGGTGGCTCAGTCAGTTGAATATCCGACTCTTGACTTTGGCTCAGGTCATGATCTCAGGGTCGTGAGATGGAGCCCCGCATGGGGCTCTGCATTCAGCTTGGAGTCTGCTTAAGATTCTCTCCCTCTCCCTCTGCCCTTCCCCCCACTTGTGCAAGCGCTCTCTCTTTCTCTCTCTGTCTCTCTCTCTCAATAAATATAAAATCTTAAAAAAAAAAAGGGAGGGCGCCTGGGTGGCTCAGTTGGTTAAGCAACTGCCTTCAGCTCAGGTCATGATCCTGGAGTCCCGGGATCGAGTCCCGCATCGGGCTCCCTGCTCGGCGGGGAGTCTGCTTCTCCCTCTCACCCTCCTCCCTCTCATGCTTTCTGTCTCCCATTCTCTCTCAGATAAATAAATAAAATCTTTAAAAAAAAAAAAAGGGAGAAGCTGTAATTATTTTTTAAGACCAAAGAGCTCAGGTAGCACGGTATTAATAACTTGGGAACAACACTGTCATAAATGTCACAGGGGTTCATGGCTTCTGACCTCTGTCACGTGGCAGCTGACACCCACATGTGTGACCCACACTTCCAGGACTGAGAGCCAGCATGCTCCTGGGGAGAGATGAGGGCTGTCCTTCTGCCTCTGCTAAAGAAAGCATCCTAAAACACACGCCCGAGGTGGTGACTTTATTACAGAGACAACACTGAATTGCCTGTAATTTGTCAAAATACTGTAATAAACCAAAGACCATTCCTTTAATAGTAACAAATTACTTGTATCGTAACATAAACCAGTAAGAAACTCAGTGAAGTTGAAAACCGTGATGGTTCAGACAACACCCTTGTGTACCCACGCTTTAAAAAAAAAAAAAACCAGTGCAAGCAACTTACAGAAAAACTAATAAACACAAAACAGCTATTTGTTTCATAAAAATTCTCTCTTGGTATATATTAATAATATACATCAGTTTACAAAGCTGTACACAATATGTACATACAAACTCATATTCTTTTCTTCACTATTTCATTTACGCATTTCCATTTATCGGCATAGTCTCCCAACATCTGGTAGCTAAAAATATATTATTGATGTTTCCTTATTATTGAGAATTAGTGGCTTTTGTATTTTATTTTTTAATTTTTTATTTAATTTTAATTTATATTTTGATTATTTTATAAATCGTGCTGCTATGTATTTTGTATAAAACCGGTTCCATTTTGAGGTAGAGCCCCCCAAAGTGAAACTATGGGGTCACAGGGGATAAAGGGTTTGATGCCTCATTATGGATTCCCAGATCCCTTTTCTGCAAGAATAAACCTATTTTTAGTTCCACTGGCAATTTATAAATAACCAATTCCCTTCAGGCCAAACTGATTTTTCTTTCTCTTTTTTTTTCCTTCTTCTTCTTCCTTTTCTCCTTCTTCTTCCTTTTCTTCTCAGCACTTCTTCTCTTCTTCCTCCTCCTTCTTCTTCAATAGTATGAAATATTATATAAAGAATTATTTTCAATTTGTATTCCAGAAGTTGAAATG
The DNA here is from genome assembly GCF_002201575.2 of Neomonachus schauinslandi. NCBI lineage: Eukaryota > Metazoa > Chordata > Mammalia > Carnivora > Phocidae > Neomonachus > Neomonachus schauinslandi. The sequence goes on along the minus strand of NC_058416.1, from coordinate 13,763,619 downwards.
AGGGGTCGATCTGGTGCTTCTGACCCCACCTCGGTGTCAGAGGCTCTGCCACCATCCAGCCTGCTGGGTCACGTGTGTTTGAACGCATGTGATTGGTCAGAGGGGAGTGTGCATCTGGCCCAGACACCGTCCCCCACATGCCACCACACGTCGCTCCTCAAGAGCTTTCCTTACTGTCTTCTGTTCTAAGTATGGCAACCACGTGTCCTCGGTCTGCTACCATTTCAAACAGTTGGTCCAATTGTCCCCTTACAGTGCACCCATTCTTTTCAAGCCCATGCGTCCTAAATTTGAATTTGGAAAATATGGTCACTACTATTTTGGTATATTGGTCTCACCCACTCTACTAGATGCAAGCCTAAGAGTAAAGACTGTGTCGTATTCGTCATTCCAAACCTGCGTGGTCCCTTGCCTCCAACTTACCCTGCCCTTTCATTCTGAAAGTGGTTCTATTTGCTCTCTTGTCACTTGGAGAGCTGCTGTTCTTTGAAAATACAGATTTTAAAATAGCACTCATCTCTTTTCTTTCTTCTAAGCTGTGTGTGTGTGTGTGTGAAAATAAGTTCTGCAGATAGAACTTTCCTTAATCTTTTGTGTGCAGCAATATAGAGGCTAGAGACAATAATATTGCCTATCAAATTAATTCTTCTGAATACTTCACTGTGCTGATGACAACTGAGAAGCATTTGAAGTCACAAATGTCACTGCTTTCACTTAGTATACAAATTAAATTTGGCACAGCCGATGAAAGATGGTGTCATTCATTTCCTGAGCTTTCAGTACAGTGCTATGAATCCATAGCCTTCAATAAATATTATAAACATGAACACGATGAACACTTTTAGAAATCACATTCTAGTCCAGCATACCCCTACAGCAAATCTTTTAGGGTATCAGGAGAAGAATTCTGGAAAATGCTTTGATTCTAAATTCTTCACATTCCACTGATTTTATTACAGACCCCAGCACTTAACATTTTCTTCCGGATTCCCCTGGTATAACTCTCCAGGAGCTGGACTGGTTAGATTGGCATAGAGTCTTCAGTATGCAAGAAGACCATGGCCATCCTCAACCTATAACAGCTCAAAATGAAGCTCGTGCTGCAGATGGGTTGGCTGAGTGTGGAGCGAAGGGAGAGCTTAGCCTCGGGGGTGGGGGAGGGGGTTCAGTAGGAAGAGCTGGGATCCACAGCAGAACTTAGCATTTCTAACCAGGCCCCAGAACTCACACCTGAGCTAGGACTTCATTGTAAACCCTGCCAGATTACTAACTAATCAATTTCCTGCCTTCCCCATGTCTGGCTCAGGAACGAGGCGGGGCTGTGTCTGTGGACAGAAGAGCATCACTTCTCAGCGGAGAGCACTGGGGAGCAGCCTCAGACAGGTATCTGCACACTCATGTGCACAGCAGCATGATTCACAACGGCTGAAAGGTGGAAGCAGTCCAAAGGCCCATCCGTGGGTGAGTGGATGAACAAAATGGGTCCATACACACAATGGAATATTATTCAGCCTTAAAAAGGAAGGAAATTCTGACGAGCTCTAGCCTGGGTGAACCTTGAGGTCATTATGCTAATTAAAAGGAGCCGGCCACGAAAAGACCGATGATACTTATGTGAGGTTCCCTGAGCAGTCAAATTCATTAGAAACAGAAAATAGAATGGTGGTGGCCAGGGGCTAGGGGGAGGGGCAAGGGGAAGGGGCTTCATGGGGATAGACTTTCAGGTTTGCCTGATGAAAAAGTTTCGGAGATCCGTCTCACAACGATAGGAATCTACTTAACACTACTGAGCTGTACACTTAAAAATGGTTAAGATAGGGAATGTTATGTATTTTTAACCACCACAAAAAATAAATAAGAGGGGGAAAAGGAAGGAAACTCTGACACATCCTGCAGCATGGATGAACTTTGTACACCTATGCTAAGTGAAATAAGCCAGACACAAAAGGCCAAGTCCTGTTTGACTCCATACCTGGAATGGTTAAATTCAGAGACAGAAAGTAGGCTGTGGTTGCCAGGGGCTGGGGGGGGGAGGAGGAATGGGAAATTCGTGTTTAATGGGGACCACGTTGCCATCTGGGGGGATTGAAGCAGTTCTGGAGACGGGGGTGGGGGATGGTTGCCCAACAATGGGAATGTGCTTCGTGCCGCTGAACTCTACACTTAAAAATGATGAAGATGGCAAGTTTTATATTATGGCTGTTTTCCCACAATACTTTTTTTTTTTTTTAAAGCCCATAATATAGTAGAAAAGCTTCCTTCAAACTCAGAATTCTTTTCCAGGCCATCTTCCCCACCTGGCATGTCAAACCCATGAAATTTAGGAAACTCCAAAAGAATAAACTAACACATTCTCTGGTGAAAAATAAAACAGAACAAAACTGGGAAGAAGCAGAAGCAGGGGAAATAGTCAGTGGGGGGTGGTGGGCTGGGGCTGGCCCTTTCTATGAGCTCAGTCTGTACGAGTGGCTCAAATGTTATGTGCATCTCCAGCAAGTTCTCAGGTGATGCTGATGAGGCTGAGTGGGGACCACACTTTGAGAACTGTGGGCCTCTCCAAAGCTCTTTAAAAAGTGTCAAAACCACAGTGGAGGAGTCATCAGATTTTAACAAGAAGGTTTATGTGGAAAGTATGTTGCAGTGCTGGGATCCTGAGTCCTTTAGACACGTATACTTTTGAAAGCTTCCCCAGCTGATTCTGATGTGGTAGATTCTCATCCACAGGGAAATAAATGCTGCCCTATGCATGCATTCGTCAGACCCCTGAATCTCAAAGGGTCGTCTCCAGACCAGCAGCAGCGGCTGGAGAATCGAACTCTCAAGCCCCAGCCCAAACCTACTGAAGCACATACCCTGGGGTGGGGCCCAGGAATTGGCTTTGACAGGCCCTTTGGGTGGTGCTGATTCACACTGAAGTCTGAGAACTGTGAGCTAGATCTTTTGACAACTCCTTTTTCATCGATGTGCTGATGACTAAACCAGGGCTTTTGGACAACTGAATATGTAGTTTTCCACGTGCATGTGACCAATTACTGAAGAACGGGACGGTTTATTCTTTTTCCTTTTTTTAAAAGATTTTATTTATTTGAGGGAGAGAGTGCAGGAGAGAGAGCATGGGGGAGGGGCAGGGAAAGAGGGAGAAGCAGACTCCCCACTGAGCAGGGAGCCCAATGCGGGGCTCAATCCCAGGACTCTGGGATCATGACCTGAGCCGAAGGCAGATGCTTAAGCAACTGAGCCACCGAGGCACCCCCACCTTTTTTTTTTTTTTTTAATGTTGGCCTGGAAATGTGATTCGGATATTACTGAGATTGGGAAAGTTAATGGAGAGACTTACAAATACTCTGACACCTGGGACCACACCTAGCATAATTCATAGAAACTTCAAAGAGGCAAATTTTAGCTTAGTAAAAGGAAAAGACTTTAATGAGGGGGGGCCCCTCTGGTCATGGAGAGGGTTTTCTTGGGATGTAGTGGTTGCACCCTCACTGGATGGGTTCCATGGGAACCCATCCACATGGAGGATGGGGAAATTTAAGAAGGAACTGGGCTGAGTCAAGGTTCCCACATGATTGTCTGAACAAGGTCAGCATCAGAGTGACCTGGGTTTGTTAAAAATAAATTCCGGAGTCCCACTCATGAAGATTCTAACTTGGCATAGCTGGGACGGGACCCTGGCATGGCACTGACCCACAGGGCACTTTGAAATGCTAGATCCGAGAATCTCTAAACAGGATGTATTTGCCATCCCTTCCCAGTTGGATGGCCGTACGAAAGAGGATAGAAAGGTTAGCTTCTAAAGGTTGGAAAATGCAGAGAGATCAAATAATTTTCTTCTTCGATAAGAAGTCTACATTAAAAAGTAAAATGGATGGTAGTATTTTTAGCTTTACTAAGGGCACCCATAAGAAATACATTTAAACTACAGCAGAAAGGATTTGGATTAAAGGAAGAAAAAATTCCTAGCAATGACGATTATTAAACATCGGGATGGGTTAAAAGAGTTGATTGTGGAAGAGCCTTCTCTAGAAATTTCTAGAACTGGGAGACCTTCTCATCTGTCTGGAACTATGTCAGGAGGTGAGTTTAGGCTCCCTTCCAGCCTGGATGCCGATATTCCGACATACACAACAGTATAGTCAACTAATGCAGCCCATTTCCCTCAAGTGTATAGGAGAGCCTTCATGAAAGCTTCCCTCGTTATTAGTTTGCTAATAAAGCCAAATCAACAGGGTGCCTGGGTGGCTCAGTTGGTTAAGCATCTGCCTTTGGCTCAGGTCATGATCGCAGGGTCCTGGGACCGAGCCCCGCATCGGGCTCCCTGCTCAGCGGGGAGTCTGCTTCTCCCTCTGACCCTCCCCCTTCTCGTGCTCTCTCTTTCTCAAATAAATAAAATCTTGAAAAAAACAAGTCAACAAATGGTGAACAGATAAAATATTCACACACTAATGAGACCTGTGTTTGAATGAGGAGGTCAACCCCTTTTCTTATCGACTAGTCCCCTAATCCCCTGTGGATAATCTCCCAGGCATTAGCTTTTATCTGAGCGTTTGTTGATGGGCACCAAGTCTCTGATATAAAAAAAAAGGAGAAAGGGGCTCTTCCTGACAACATCTTTCTGAAGTTCTGATGTTGAGGTTCAGTTGGAGTTGGACATCAAGGCCAAGCACCGAAAAGGGAAGACCTTGAAGAGAAAGGGAGGCAGGCAGGAAGCCTCTGGACGGACAGAGCTATGAATAGCAACTGGAGTGTAAAGTGAGGGGCTGACATGGAGCCAGGGCGGGAAGGTGGGATCCCGAGGTAGGCCAGCTGGGGCTGGGCCAAGAAGGAGACACAGCTGTCGCTGTGTTTAAATCTCTGAAGTATTTCTGCTTTGGGAAAGTTAGTCCTAGGGAGACCCTTTTGTGTCTTCAGTTGGAAGCATGACCAAAACTGATGTAGAGCTTGGGAAAACCCTTCCAAGTTGTCCAGCAAGTCTTCCTCTGTTAAGGAGCAAAATGCAGCCTCGTGGTTTAAAACGCAGGCCCTGGACTAAAACCTTCCTCTCTCACTTGACCATGGATAAGTTTTGTTTTGTTGTTGTTGTTGTTGTTTTTTAATACTTCTGGGCCTCAGTTTCCTTATTTGGAATCTGAAGACAGTAAACACACTGGGTGATGTCTGTGATTTCAGGAAATAATACCTGAGTGCAGGGCCTGGCCCACGATAAGTGCTCGGTAAGTGTTAGCTTTTCCCATTTTTCTAAAGAAACTCGTGACTAAACGCTTAGATTCACCGAAACGGTGCCTCCCAAATGCCAGGCTGACACCTGGCACCAGTCTGTGACGAGGTTTTTGGCATTCCTTGGCCAAATGGGAGAAATAAGAACAATGTCGGATGCAGCCTGTTGGCCGGGGCTTGTCAATGACAGCTTTCTTCCTCTGAGAATGTACAATGTCCTTTGCTTTTGGAAATAATGAGCACAGTAGAAGGTACTTTTAGTTTTATGTTCTTTGTCGCTTGAAGTTAATCCTTGACTTTTTTTTTTTTCTTTTCTTCTAGTCCATGAAATCCAAGAGTCTGGGAACCATTCCTCTGGCAGGTGTGAGGGAGATCCAAAGAAGGTGGGCAAGTCTGTCTCGGTGAATCTGAGAATTGGCGTGATGCGCCCCCCGGGTCGTGAACTCAGAGCAGCACCTGTCCCTACTTCTCCCGCCAACGCAAGCTTCTCTTCATGCTTCTCATGACCTCCTTTTTTTTTTTCTTCCTTTTCCTCTCTTTGAGGGTGTTCCAGTCTTCTTCCCTGCCTTGCTTTGGCTCTAGCCCTTGGAGGACAGCAGAATAAGCCACCCGCAACCCTGCCGCTTTGGCATGATTATTTTGAGCTGAAAACAGTTGAGAAGAAGCAGACACAAGAACAGCTCTCCGTGCGCCCCCCCCCCCCCCAGTCCCCTACAAGCAGGATATAAACTTGTCAAGGTGTCCCGCTTCCCTCTCTGCCAGGAAGGACGGAAGGGAATCGCTGGAGGTGGCTCTCGACCCTGACCTTGACCAGGCAGAGGAACCCACGTGACACCTTTACGACCTAGCCCTTGTCTTCCCCTAGTGCCTCCAGATGTTAACCTCACAACCTGCCACCCTAGACAAAGTTCTTTTCTTGGTCTCCTCACTTCTCTAAACATTTATTTTTCTTTTGTTAAGATGCAATATAGGGGCGCCGGGGTGGCTCGGTCGGTTAGGCGTCTGCCTTCGGCTCCAGTCGTGGTCCCAGGGTCCTGGGATCGAGCCCCACGCCGGGCTCCCTGCTCAGCAGGGAGTCTGCTTCTCTCTCTGCCTCTGCACCCCCACCCCCACTCGTGCTCTTTGTTGCTCTCTCCCAAATAAAACAAACAAACAAACAAATAAAAAAAGATGCAATATAAGCACCCCAAGTCCTAACCACCCCTGGAATTACTCCCCACTGGTGCTCCCCTGTGCATGTGGATGCACATGCTAATGCACTCCTGTTGGGTCCCTCTTGTTAACCTGTCTTGTCTAATGTGCAGGCCCCAGCCAGGGACCCTGGGAGGATAGAGGGAGAAAAGGATGAAGTGAGTTCTTTCTTTCCTACACCCCTTTAGGCTGTTCTTACCACCATCCCCCCTTTGCTTGGCCTTCTCCCCTGCCCTGTTTCTCGTCCCCTTCACACGCCTGTCTCCGTTCCTGGCTTCGCTCCTGAATCTTTCGCGGCCACAGGTGCCGCAGCTACCTCTCCAGGTGTTCGGCTCAGCGGTGGGCACGCAGGTGCTCTGCGCCGTGGGGCCGATGCCCGCCGCATCCCCTCCTGACAGAGGGCTGTGCTCAGGACAGAACGACGAACGGGGCACTCAAGATTGATCTTCCTGCCTCCGCACAGTGACATGTCATTAACCGAGATGCTTCCTTGAGCACCAGAAAGGATGGATCGTTGCCCGTAGCCCTTCCAGTAACAGCGACACATTTTGGGCAATGCATTTGAGGGAGAGAAGTCGGGCTCCATACAAACCCTGAGGATTACAGCTGAGGCACAGATACGAATCTATTATTTTAGCAGATTCCTTGAAATTTGGGGGGGGTGGGGGGAGACATTTCTCCTCCTTGGAGAGCAAGCTCAGCCAACTGTCCCCCGTTTGCTTGAGACTTTCCTGGTTTCAGCACTGAAAGTTCCATGTCTCGGGAAGCTCATGGCATACTGGGACAGCTGGTCCCCCTAGAACCAACAGTAACCAATCCTCTACTGGGCTATTTGTCAAAGATCTGGCACAGGTAGGTTTAGTTCAGAGAATGAACACAGTGAGAAGGGAGTAAAGAATCATTTAACTCAGAGAAGAGAAAGCTGAGGGTGGGGGTGGGGGAGCAGGGGCTATTTTGGTGACAAGTTTCAGGTGTGGTCAGTGGGTGGGCTAGAACGTGTCCAGCTGGGGTCCATCTCCACCTGAGCTCAGAGCCAGAGGAAATGGGTGTGAGTGGAGCCCGAACTTACTCACAACGCTGATTTCCTGACAGTAAGTATTCTTAGACTCCAGAATGAGTTTCTAAAACAGATTAGGTATTGTCTTTAGAGGTAATCCCTAAGGGCTTTAAGAGTTTAGGTGTGGCCCAAGAGCTGAAGGAATGGACAAAGCACATTTCTAAGATTCCTTCCAACCCTAGAATCCTGTTTCCATCTACCCATCTATTATGGCTCTGACTATTTTTCATGTCCTCTTTTGCCTGTAGTTAAATCGTTTATAATGACCAGAAAAAACGCTTTGATTCTAGTCTCCTGGGGCATGAGTCCAGCTTCTCCAAAGCATGATGGAGAGGAAAGATTAATATGTTTGTTTGTTTGTCCCTAAGGATGCTTAAATTTAGAAAAGGTTATGTATTGGTCAATTTCATGACAGCAATATTAGAAGTTTAAAACAGGGAGAAACATTCCCTGTGGTCTTATTATTCCAACAGCCTGAGTGACCCACTTTCTCTTCCCACTCCCTGTCCTGAGATTTCCCTGGGATTTCATTAACGTTTAAAATGGCATCCAAACTGACCCACATAGGATTCTTACATTAGGGCAACTGGGCCTTACTGAGTGATTAAAGCTAAAAGCAAAACAAACAAACAAGCAAAACTTAAAAAAAAAAAAAATCCTACGGAATCGAGCTGTTTCCAATTTTTAAAATCAGCTTTATTTTCCTCCATGGTATTGTCTCACATCCTGGGAAATCAAGCTGAGACATCTGGTGAATTGTTGTGGTTAAAACTGAGCTTTGGGATTGGTGGTGGGTCCTTGTTGTTTTAGGGATGCTTCCCCTTCATACAAACACTTCTGTTTGTCGGAAACTGAGCCCTGCCTACGTGAAATCTGAGCATCTTTCCACTATGCTGTTCTGAAGTTGTTACTTACCACTGATCCAGCCCACCAACCCTATGGTCAAAAGCTGATGGCATAAACTCTTTGGCTGATCTCATTCTGATCAGCCCCTTACTCAAGTTCCTTGGCGTATTAGTCAGGGTCCTCCAGACAAACAGAATCAATGGGACGTATATATATATGGAGAGGAGATTTATTTTAAGGAATTGGCTGGCAAGTTCAAAATCCGCAGGGTGGGCTGTCAGGTTGAAGAGCCGATGTGGTGGTGCCAGTCTGAAGGCTGTCAGGCTGGAGAATTCCTTCTTGCTCTTGGAGGTCAGCCTTTGTTCTGTTCAGACCTTCAACTGATTGGATGAGGCCCACCCACGGTAAGGGGGACAATCTGCTGCTGTATATAAATCCACCAATTTAAATGTTAATCTCAACTAAAAATACTCTTACAACACATCCAGAATAATGTTTGACCAACCAGGTGTAACCAAAGTAATATGACCAGGGCCAGGATAAACCTTTAACTCCAGGAACCCCTCGATTCTTGCATGAGTGGCTGTTTTCGGTTAAGAATATAAAATAGTTTTGGTTTCACCTTTGGATGTAAACTAGATGAAATAAACCATGCTCAGAGTGGCGGCAGGTGACCCTTGCCCCTTTGTAGTGCAGCAAAGAGTTCCATTTCCCTACATCCTTGGTAGCACCTGCTATTATACAACTTTTTACTTTATTTTTTACTTTATTTTTAGTCTTTTTTTAAGATTTATTTATTTGAGAGAGAGCGTGAGCACACAAGCAGGGGAAACAGCAGAGGGAGAGGGAGAAGCAGACTCCCCACTGAGCAGGGAGCCCAACGCCGGGCTCGATCCCAGGACCCTGGGATCATGACCCGAGCTGAAGGCAGATGCTTCACTGCCTGAGCCACCCAGGCGCTCCTATTATACAACTTTTTAGTTCTTGCCAGTCTGATGGTTGTAAGGTTGTATCTCATTTCAAACACAATCTGCATTTCTCCGATTACTAAGGAGCTTGAGAGGCTCCTCATATATTTATTGGCCATTCCAGTTTCACGTCTGTGATTTTCTTTTTCACATTTTTGCCCATTTTTCTATTTTTTTTCCTTGCTGATTTGCAAGAGTTTCTTAGATATTCTGGATTTTAAGCTTTTGTCCTAGTTTTGCAAAGTATCTTCTTCCAGTACATCTCCTGTGTGTTACCTTTGTCCAAGGTGTCTTGGTTTAAAGGGAAAGCTTTACTCTTGATGTCCTTAAATCCATCTATTTTTTCCTTTGAAGTTTGTGCTTTTTGTGCCCCTCCTAGCAAATCAGCTAGTTTTTGCTATCTAACAAACCACTCCAAAGCCTAGTGGCTTAGGCCAAGATGATTTATTGCTATGGGTTGGTGGGGTGAAGCTTCTGGACAGGGCCTGCCTCCCGGGGCTGGATGGTGCTGGGGGGCGGGGCTGGGCCTCCATTCCACATGGCCTCTCAGACTCCAGGTGGCTAGCCCAGGCTTCTTCACAAGGTGGTCTCAGGGGTTCCAGCAGCAGGGGAAGGCAAGCCCCAGTGTACATGTGCTGTTCAAGCCTCTGCTTCTTCATAAGGCTAACACCCCGAGGCCCAAAGCAAGTCACATGGCCAAGCACAGAATCAAGGAGTGGGGGAAAAGTCTCCACCCAGCTGATAGGAGGAACTGCAAAATGTGTGTGTTCATAGGTTTTAACAAGCAGTTTAGGTTCACAGAAAAATTAAGCAGAAGGTACAGAGATTTGCCACATAGCCCCTGCCCCCCCCCCCCCCAGCATGCATGGCCTCCCTCACTATGAACATCCCCTGCCGGAGTGGGACCCTTGTTAGAATCAGTGAACCTTTATTGTCACATCATTGTCATCCAGAGCCCATAGTTTGCCTTAGGGCTCACTCTTGGTGTTGTATGAAATTGTATGGGTTTGGACAAATGTATCATGACATGTAACCACCTTATAGGATCATACAGAGTAGTTTCACTGCCCTAGAAATCCTCTCTGCTCCATGTGTTGTTTTCTTTTTCCCAATCTACCTTGTTACTCTAAGCTTATCAAGATATTCTCTTATATTTCCTCTTAGTAGCTTTATAGTCTTAAAATTATTTGGTGTTTCTTTCTTTATACTGTGATTTTCAATGTATTTTAATTATCTAAATCTTTCAATATTTCATTTATAATTACATATTTGTGCTTGTTATATACTAACATAATTGCATATTATATAATTAGTAAAAATAAATTTAAATTAGATGTTTAATTTGAATCTATTTTTTCCCAGAGTGAACCACATTTTCCAAGATCTATTATTCTATAATCTGTCTTCTTCCCTCTGATCTATAATGCCAGCCCTATCATATACCAATTCCCCATATATATGTGGCTCTGTTCTCAAACTTTCTATTCTATTTGCCTCTCCTATGCGAATACTTGTAAAATGGGCTGCTATCTGATAGAGCTAGTATTGTTTTTGCTTTTCTTCCTCAGATTCCCTTGGCTCTTTGTGGACTTCTATTCTTCTTTATAAATTTTAAAATTATTTTTTCCAATTAAAAAATCCTCTTGAATCCATCAGGTTCTGGGGATCTAAGGTACAGCATGGTGACTATAGGTGACGGCAAATATTGTATACCCTAAAATTGCTAAGAGAGTAGAGTTTTAATGTCCTCACCATAACAATGACAACAAAATGGTAATTCTGTGAGGCGGAGGATATGCTGACCAACCTTATTGTGGTAAACATTTCACAATATAGACACACAGGTATCAGATCATCGCATTGTCCACTTTAAGCTTGCTTAATGGTATGTGCCACTTACATCTCCATAAAGCAAGAAAAAAAATCATCTTGAGATTTTGATTAAGATTGCATTGAAGTAGAGATTCATTTAGGGAAAATGAATATCTATTCTGTGCTAAGCTGTCCCATTCATAAATATGGCACCTGTCTCTGTTTATTTAGGTAGTCTTTTATATCCTTTATTAGTGTTATTCATAACTTCGTGTGATTTTTTTTTCGTTAGGCTAATTCATAGATAGTTTACAATTTTTGATACTTTTCCAAAAATGTCGAAGAATATTGGTTTTTTTCCTGTATTTTACCAGAGTTCAAATGTTATAGGTGTGGCCTAATGGAATTGTTGAAATGTTGTAGTAATGCTCTGAATCAGAGGAAAAAGCATAATATTCAGAGTTACATCAATATTAATATCTGAGGCGACATCGCTTACGATACCTTCTAAAATGCACCGAGTGGCTAGTTTCAGGGTGAAATTAGCCTGCTGACATGCTCACCCAAGAGATTTTAGTAGATTTTCTCTTCCGGCAACACAAGAGGTCCGCCTCAGCAAAACTCAAACAGAAGGTCACGAATGACTCTCTCTGGAATCTCCTTCATTTCAACAGTTCCTAAGTGTTCAAGAGAATTAATTGTTCAACTGCAGAAACTGGGTCCCAGAGGAGTTTCAAACACCAGCCAGATGGGAAAGAGTTTTAGGGCACACGTGGTCTTATACCCCAGCAACAGAAAACCAGAGGGGGAAGAAAAAGCTTGCATTTCCATTGTCAGCACAATGCCTATAATTCTCCTTTGTTCTGGGGGATAAACACTGAAAGACATGAAGGGCGAAACTTCTATACCTGAATTTCCATAATGCTGGGTGCTGGGCATTGTCATTACTTGCTCATTGCTTGTCATTTTTGCATAGAGAAAAGGAATATAATAAGCCTTTCGAGAAATACGTGTTTAGACAGCTTGAGAGTGCTTTATCTCCGGATGCATATGTGTGTTTAGCAGAATAATTCCCTGGTCTAGGGAGCAAATACCACATGCATAATTCTTTTGTTAAAGACGATTCCCCTTTATTTTTGCATTTTTTGTGTGTTTACTGCTTTTTTGTTATATTTTTAATCCTTTTTGGATTTATTTTTTAATATCTGGATCCAGTACAAGTATTTCAGTCAATGAAGAGGCGTGTTGCAGTAAACCCAGGGAGCTTAGTGCAAAGTGTCAACATCCCACTTTGTTGGATCTTCAGCAAGAGTCACTTTTCTGAGCCTCAGTTTACTCATCTGACACAGGAAGGGTTTAGGTGACCCCACATGTCCTCTCAAACTCTAAGATTCTGGAATCTTCTTGAAACCTTGGCATTTGGAGATAATTCTTGAGATTTCTAGAAATAAAAGTGAAACTCAGCCACTTCTTTAAAACCGGTGGGAAGCTTCGGGAACACAGTCGTCACCAGGTCTCTGTAATCCCTGTGGAATCAGATCAGAAACCGCCAGGATGGTGGGGCATTCATAGGGCAGCGAGGGGCAGAGTGTTGGCTTCACATATCCTGCCAAAGTCCATGTTTCTTCTTCTAGCAATTTCTTGAATTACTTTGAAAATTGGAATGGATGAGAATTTTAGTTTTTCCACAAGATAAAAGGCTCACAGATAAAGTGAGTTATCTGTCTTTTGTTCCAACCAAAAAGTGACTTTACCAGAAATTATACTGAACATCTAAGGAATTAATCTGGACGAGTGAGCTCAGCCTGACATGAAGATGCTCCGATGCCCTTCTTAGCGATGATGCTGAAATAGTAACAGTTTTAGTTTGCTGAGGCTGTAACAGCTGCCAGGGGGGAAAAAAACACAGAGAGAGAGAGAAACTAGAAAATTCAAGCCATTCCAAAGATATAAGGTAGCAATTTAGAGGCTATCCTCTTGAAAAGCTTGTTTAAGCCCATCAATCAACAAATAACTATTGATTGCCTACTGATCAAGATGTCGCATCTGCATTCTCTGCCTTCCAGGAGCTTCTGATTTAGTTAAGAGCTACCATCTCTGCTCCGGGCCACTGAGCCCCAGTGCCTGCTGTGCTTTCTCAGACTGTAGCCCCTCGCCAGGGCGGGGTTGTATCTTTAGATCTTTGGCTTTTCAGTCCCTCTGGGTTCTCAGGCCCCCACGCTATGAATCCAGCCACTGCTGGCTTTCAGCTCCCCGGGTCCTGACCTATTTCTGGCTAACCGTTCCTCATTCTTAGAATCCGCCTCAGTTACTGTTGTGTTTGCCTTTCCAACTCCATCCTATCTTTAGCCCCTGGTTCTGCTGAATTCTGTAGCTGAAGACCTTTTCCCCATCCATCCTGGCTGATGTGACATACTGAGGGTCCTAGGTTCCACCTCTGCGTCCTAGCCACCCCAGCGGATCCTTGTCCATTGACTGGAGTCACCGTGCAGCCTTTCCTCTCCTGGACCTTGACCTTTCCTTGGACGCACAAATGTGCCTATTCACAGCCAGTGTGAGTTACATCCCCTCGTGACCACGTCAGGTCATGCACCGTGGGCCACGGCCGCTGAAGCGCCCAGATGTGTCCGGCTAGACACTGAGCAGGGCAGACGAGAGCAAGGGCAGTGGCTCCTGTGTTCAAGGAAGCGTGCTTCTTCAGAACTCCCTCTGACGATGCAAATCGAGACTTTTCCTGAGGTAGAGCTATAGAGAGAAATCCATTAGAGATCCAGGGTTCTGGGTGGGAGAGGTACAGGCTTCCTCCAGAAGTGAATGACTTTCTCAGGTAGAGGAAGCATGGTGGCAAAGGAAAACATTTGTTCTTTGGTGCCTCACCAGAAGGAGGACACAATTCCCAAGAGTCGACATCTGTGTAAGCTTTGGGATTACAGAGTCTAGCTCTGGGATTATCAGGGTAGACACAGTGGTTCGAAATTAACTTCACTTTTCCTATCCCATCATCCTCTTCCTCCTCATGTTTCGGACACCATTACACAGCTGTTGCCAGGTCTGAGAACCTCCTCCCCACCCCCCCCCCAGTAGAATACTGTTGAGTGTGTCTGTAAAACTGTCCCCTCTCTGACCTCTCCTCTCCATCACCTAGTTCAGGCCCTCACTCTCTCTCATCTAGGCCAGTGCACTGAGCTCTTAGCCCTGAGATTTCCAACACCACCCTCACCACTCCCCATCTCCATTCGAACACAATGGCTTCCCTCTGCCTTAAGAAGGGAGATTCATGTTGCTTAGTACCACAGTCAAAGTTCTCCATAAGCTGGCCTTCTCCCGTCACTCGTCACCACGTACCCTGTGAAACAAGGTGGAGAAAGGCCAGCTGTTATTCCTGATCTGATCCAATACAGTAACTCTCGTAGTATTTCTGCCCTGTCACTACAAATGTCTCCTTGTTAAACAGGCCCTGTATTTCCACCCTTGGCCCGAGCTCCCACTCTGCCTTCGCCTGGAACGTCCTCCTGGCACGCCCAGCTTCTCTCAAGCTGCACTCGAATAGCCCCACCATCCTACAGATCAGAACGACTCTCGTCTTCTTCGTGCTCTTATGGCATTTAGCGGCTTTGATCTTCTGCTGCATACGGTTGCTCATGTGTCTCTCTTTCCTCGCCCGCTTATAATCTTTTTGCCTCTAGAGACACGTAATACTCCTCTTCCTGGTTGCCACGGTCGTTGGTCATTGTAGGTACTCGAGGAATGTTTGCTGAAATAAGTCTGTCCAAATATGTACCTGAACATCCGTCTGGCTCCAGAGCTGGATACAGACACACACGCACATTTGGGCTATAGTCACACCTACGTAAAGTGCACATTCAGGCACACACACATATACCTATGCATGCATGCATTTATGCACAGGCAGGCAATGCACACCTACGTCTGCACATGCACTCGCTCATGGTTGTGCACTCACACACATGCTCACATGCACACTCACAGTGTACACATAGACACGTGTGCCTACACTTACACCATGGGCAAACCCACACACACGTTCACATACACACATGCATACATACAGACCCACACATGGACACACATGCACACCTTATCATTACCTTCTAAAGAGGAGTTTTGCCAAGAGCATTTGGGCGTGGACTGGTGAGGGACCCCAGGGTGCAACCCATCAGGCATGCGAGGCATCAGGGTTCTATTTTGGGGGTAAGTGTACACTTATTCCCCACATTCTTTCAGGAGGAGGAGGCTCTTTTTATGTAACACCCCTCTGCTCAGAGAAGATGGAGTGACTTGGTTGATAGGAAATTTGGAAAGAATACAATTCTTTCCCAGTGTGATTGGCGCAGACCCTCTCTGTTTTCCTCTTTGCTGTCAGGGTGTGAGCTGGGGTGCGGGCTGGGGAGGGGCAAGGCCAGGGTGAGAGGCTGCCGTGCTCTGGGCTGCTGTGACGGGAGTTCGGTATTGGAAAGCTTGTTTGCTCACAGATATCAGCCACATCTTCAGTATCAGATTGACAAAGGTGATGGCGTTAGCCTGTCCCTGCCATCTTTCCTACTTCGTTTCTCAGCAGGCTCATCAATCAGGGAAGAAGGGTGTTATCTCTTGGGACCCCTCAAAGACCCGAACAGAACTTGAATAATTTACCAGCTCTCTACTCTGACCACGTGCCTTCAAATTCACATAAGGAAGGAAAGGAGGAATGGCCATTTGTTTTCAAATGGTATGTTTGCTTACGGCTTGCGATGCGTAAGACGCCATCGCAGGTATTTCTCACGTATGCCTTGATATGTGATAGTTCTCTGATATATGATATATATATGTGATGCTTCTCCACTCTCCGCGGGCTAAAATCTCCTTGAACAAAAGGACACATTCACGTTTACCTCAACCTGTTTACAACTTTTTGCTGGCAAGTGCCCTCCTGCTCTGTTGGCTTCATCTCCCTGGGGAGCTGGTCTCAATCCCTGGGATGTGTGGTTTCCTCCCCCAGGTATGACCTCATTGTGTCGGCTGTGCCTTGTCAGGGATCTTATCCAATAGGATCTGTGTTTTCTTCATGGTGGTAAGTTACCTCTGATGACACAGCAAAGTAGCGCTGTTTGTCACAATGTGTGAAATTCAGGGATGAGATAGTCCCTTGTTCTGTGTCCCGTGACATTCAGCTCTAATTCCACTTATTTTTTTATGGGCGTTAAAAACATATTTTTTAAATTGAAGTATAGTTGACACACAATGTTACATTAGTTTCAGGTGTACAACAGTGATTCACAACTTTATACATTACTGTATGCTCACCACAAATGTTAACTACCACCTGCCACTGTACAAGGCTATTACAATACCACTGACCATATTCCCTAAGGTGCACCTTTCATCCCTATGACTCATTCATTCCATAACTGGAAACCTGTACCTCCCACTCCCCTTCACCCATTCTGTTCACTCCCCCACCCACCTCCCCTCTGGCAACCCTCACTTTGTTCTCTGTTTTTGTGGGTCTGTTTGCTTTTTGTTTGTTTGTTCATTTGTTTTGATTTTTAGATTCTACATAAGAGTGAAGTCATATGGTGTTTGTCTTTCTCCGTCTGACTTACTTCACTTAGCATAATACCCTCTCGGTCCATCCCTGTTGTTGCAAATAGCAAGACCTCAGGTTTGTTTTTTTGTGTGTGTGGCTGAGTAATATTCCATTGTTCATGAGCACGTGTGTGTGTGTGTGTGTGTGTGTGTTACATCTTCTTTATCTGTTCATCTATTAGCCATTGTAAATAATGCTGCAATAAACATAGGGGTGCATATATCTTTTCAAATTAGTATTTTCATTTTCTTTGGGTAAATACCCAGTAGTGGAATTACTGACCATATGGTAGTTCTATTTTTAATATTTTGAGGAAGCGTCATACTCTTTTCCACAGCGGCTGCACCAATTTACATTCCAACCAACATGCATGAAGGTTCTTTTTTCTCCACACCCTCATCAACACTTGTTATTTCTTATCTTTTTGATTCTAGCCATTCTGACAGGTATAGGGTGATATCTCACTGTGGTTTTGATTTGCTTTCCCTGATGACTAGTGTTGTTGAGCATCTTTTCATGTGCCTGTTGGCCATCTGGATATTTTTTTTTTTAAAGATTTTATTTATTTATTTGAGAGAGAGCACATGAGAGGGGTTATGGTCAGAGGGAGAAGCAGATTCCCCGCCAAACAGGGAGCCCGATGCGGGACTCGACCCAGGGACTCCAGGATCATGACCTGAGCCGAAGGCAGATGCTTAACCAACTGAGCCACCCAGGCGCCCTACCATCTGGATATTTTCTTATAAAAATGTCTATTCAGGTGCTCTGCCCATTTTTAAATCAAATTATTAGCTTTTTTGATGTTGAGTTGTAGAAGTTCTTTATATATTTTGGATATTAACCCCTTATAGGATATGTCATTTATAAATCTCTCCTTCCATTTACTAGGTTGCATTTGCATTTTGTTGGTGGTTTCCTTTGCTGTGCAATAGCTTTTTATTTTGATGCAGTCCCAATTGTTCCTTTTTTGCTTTTGTTTCCCTTGCCTGAGGAGACAGATCCAGAAAAATATTGCTAAGGCTGATGTCAAAGAGATGACTGCCTATATTTTCTTCTAGGAATCTTATAGTTTCAGATCTCACATTTAGGTCTTTAATCCGTTTTGAGTTTATTTTTGTGTATGGTGTAAGAAAGTGGTCATTCTTTTACATGTGGCTGTCCAGTTTTCCCATTTATTGAAGAGACGTCTTTTCCCCCATTGTATATTCTTGCCTCCTTGTCATAGATCAATGACATACGCATGGGTTTATTTCCGGATTCTCTATTCTGTTCCATCGATCTGTGTGTCTATCTTTGTCCCAGTACACCACTATCTTGATATTATCGCTTTGTAGTGTATCTTGATAACCAAGATTGTGGTATTTCCAACTTGGTTCTTTCTCAAGATTGCTTTGGCTATTCAGGGTCTTTTGTGGTTCCGTACAAATTTTAGGATTATTTGTTCTTGTACTGGGAAAAATGCTGTTGGTATTTTGATAGGGATTGCATTAAATCTGTATGCTTGGGGTAGTATGGACATTTTAACAATATGAATTCTTCCAATCCATGAGTATGAACTATCTTTCCATTTATTTGTGTCATCTTCAACTTCTTTCCTCAGTGTTTTATAGTTGTCAGAGTACAGGTCTTTGACCTCCTTGGTTAAGTTTATTCGTAGATACTTTATTCTTTTTGGTGCCCCTGTAAATGGAATTGTTTTCTTAATTTCTCCTTCTGCTACTTCATTTAGTCAGTAGAAACGCAACAGGGGCGCCTGGGTGGCTCAGTCAGTTGGGCGTCTGCCTTTGGCTCAGGCCATGATCTCCTGGGATCCAGTTCCGCCTCGGGCTCCCTGCTCAGCGGGGAGTCTGCTTCTCCCTCTGACCCTCCCCCCTCTCATGTGCTCTCTCTCTCTCATTCTCTCTCTCAAATAAATAAATAAAATCTTAAAAAAAAGAAATGCAACAGATTTCTGTATATTATTGTATCCTATGACTTTACTGAATTCGTGTATTTCTTGTAATAGTTTTTTGGTGGCATCTTTAGGGTTTTTATGTATAGTATCATGTCATCTGTACACTTCTGTCATCTTTAGGGTGAGACAGATTCAGAGGACAGTCTGAGATGAGGGCAGGGTGAGAGTCCAGTTCACTTAGGGCAGTGAGGAAAGGTGAAAATGACAGGGATTATTGGAGGGAGGGGCTCAGGAGCAGGTTAATAATTGTGGCATCTAGAACCTCAGGGGTTATTTTGCAGATGTGGCAACCACCTAATCTGTCTCCAGTAAGGAAAGGAGAGGAAGTAGCCTTAGGTTGCAGCAAAGGGATTGTGTTCTAGAATGGGAGCAACAAGGGCTTGGCAGAGCGGTCTTCTCTTGATCGCCTGACAATTCAAATAGATGTTAGTCTGCCTGGGATGGTCAGCATTACCTTTCATAACAGTCTCAGGAAGAAATAATAAACCTGCCACGCTAAAACCATTTCACCAACTCCTCTTCCCAAAAGAGGGGAGTTCTATTGTTATTTTTGTTGTTTGTTTGTTTGCTTTTTGGTCTGGAGAATCCAGCAATTACTGTATGTTTACCCTCACCCCAGGTTCCACTCAGATATCTGCAATACTGCAGAGCCCATTGATATGAATATTATAACTATTTATGTCTCCAGCTAAGAGTGCTACCCATCTGGGAGGGAGGCTTGCAATTTCCAGTTTTGGAGGAGGGCTATAGAGAGTATATTCACTTTAACAATTATAACTAAATAAAACAAACGTTTCTAGAACTGTATGCTGTTTCTGAGATTTTGAAATTGGAATGAGGGCACCTGGGTGGCTCAGTTGGTTAAGCGACTGCCTTCGGCTCAGGTCATGATCCTGGAGTCCCGGGATCGAGTCCCACGTCGGGCTCCCTGCTCAGCAGGGAGCCTGCCTCTCTCTCTGACCCTCCCCCCTCTCATGCTCTCTATCTCATTCTCTCTCTCAAATAAATAAATAAAATCTTTTAAAAAAAAAAAAAAGAAATTGGAATGAGAATCTCTAAATGTAAAGTACTGTACACATCATGCAGTGCATAATTCTTTTTGATAACATCCCCACAGGTCACTATGAATCCTCTGACCTGCCCTCCCCGCCAAGTGAGGTGAAGCCCTGGCCTTGCACACCAGCTCAGAGTTCCCACAAATGTGACATGGGCCACTGCTGGTGTTCGAGGCAATTTCAGGGACACAGAGATGACGTTTTTTTTTTTTACTTTAATAGTTACACATCTATTTTCTTATATGTGAGACCAAAATAATTGAAGGGCAGACATTTCGAAGAAAAATGAGGAGAGGCCGAGAAAAATATAACAAAGCAACACAATTGGGCGTGAAGCATTTGGCATTTGCAAACAGGAGGGAGAAGAGTATTGGAAAAGTGTGATGGGGGACCATGTTAAGATATGGGAGAAATAAGATCAGATAGAAAGTGTGGAGTCTGTCAAGGACGACTTTGAGAGCAGTGATAAATGACATGTTAGAAATAATAAGACAGGGGCTTTGGAGAAAATAAGATGGAATGCTGAGATTGAGATGCTGAACTCTTGACCATGGATGCAATGATGGCTATTTATTTATCTACTTCCTTCCTTCCTGGTCATCTCTGGGTGTGGTGGCGTCGCAATTAATTAAATGATCACTGGCGGTAGTCGTGCTTCTAGCAATAGCAGAATAGGTTGTTTTGTATGAAACTTATTTCTGAAAACAACTAGAGAAGCTGGACTAAATATAAAAACATTGTTTAAGGCATTGGGGAGCTACCAAGGTACTGAGAATTTGCCGTACCAATGTTCAGAGATTTTCTTGGACCATAGTGAAAGCAAGCGAAACATAAAAAACAAGAGTTGAGGAGAAAATCTCCGTATGTTTGGAAATTCAGCACTTATGATACCACTGAGTCAAAAAAGAAATCACAATGGAAACTAGAAAATATTTTGATTATGCCATAATTAAATTTCCCACATTTCAAAACTTGGGGGAAGAAGCAAAAGCCAAGTGTAGAGGTCTTTGTAGCTTTCATATGCCTACAGGAGAAAAATTTTTAGAGGCTAGAAAACCAATGACCTAAAAATCTATCTAAAGAATTTAGAAAAGCAATGAGAAAGTCAAATCTAACGGTAAAAAGAAGGCAATAAATAAAAAAGCAGAAATTAGTAGGATAGGAAATAAACCTATAATTGATTAAATCAACAGTGCCAGAAGTTAGTGCTATAAATTTTCCTCCAAGTATAGCGTTAGCCTCACTCCATATATTTTGATATGTTGTGTTTTTATTTTCATTCTGTTCAAAATATTTAAAAACATTTCTTGAGATTTCCTTATAGATATTGGACTACATTAAAATCAGGAATTTCTGTGTACTTAAAGGATACCATTAAAAGAGTAAAAAGCAAACCACAGAGGGTAAGAAGTTATTTATCACATATATAAGTGACAAAGGGCTTGGATCCAGAACATATAAAGAATTCCTACAAATCAGTTTTTTGATTTCAATCTTTTTCTAAAGACAACCCAATAGAAAAATAAGCAAAATACTAAAAAAAAAAAAACCCCAAAACACCCAGACACTTCATAAAAGAGACTATCTGAATGACCAATAAATATATAAGAAGCTGTTCAGCCTTGCTGGTCTTTAAAGATATGCAAACTAAAACCCCAGTGAGATACCTTTTTATACTCACAACAGTTAACTATCAATATTAAGTGTTGGAGAGGATGTGGGTCAACTAGAACTCTCATACGCTGCTGGTAGGAATGTAACTAAGTACCACTTTGGAAAACTGTTTTTGCAGAATCTAAAACTGGATGTTTTTATACCCTATAACTCAGCAATCCCGTTCTTAGGTATACAGCCAAGAGAAATGCAGAATGTAGATGAATGCACATGTCAGGTTGATTTGCTCTGTGGGGGGCTATAATGACCACCCTAAATACCCACAACCTAATCTCTGGAAACTAAATATGTTACTTTACATGGCAAAAGAGACTGTGCAGATGTGATAAAGATGTTGAGATGGGAGATTATTCTGGATTATTTGGGTGCGCCCAGTGTAATCACAAAGATCCTTACAAGAAGGGCATAGGAGAGTCAAGGTCAAAGAGAAGAAGTAGGATGGAAACAAGTGGCAGAGAGCAGAAAAGATGTTGTATTACTGGCTTTGAAGATGGAGAAAGGGACCATGAGCCAAAGAATATATGTCGTCTCCAGAAGCTGTAAAAGGTGGTTTGGATGCTTCCCCAAAGTAACACAGCCCTGTGGACCCAGTTTAGACTTCTAAAGTCCGGAACTATAAGATGATAATTTTATTATTTTAAGCCACTAAATTTGTGGTAATTTGTTACAGTAGCAATAGGAAACTAACATATGTTCCAAACAGCAAAGGGCCAATGGATAAATGAATGGTGGTGTATTCCTACAATGGAAGACTATACAGAAATTTAAATGATCAATTACAGCTTCATACAACAACATGATAAATTCTCACAAATGTGAGCTTGAGTAAAGAAGCCAGACATAAAAGAACACACACCCTATGATTCCATTTATATTTAAAGCTGGTGCCCTTATGGCCTACTTGGGTGTCCCACAGATAATGTTGAACTGTTGAAGTGAATGAAATTATATGGAGGCCCCAGCTGTGATAGCTCACTATCCTTCAGGAACTTGGCAGAGCTAGCCATGGGAATAAGATAATTTGAGCAAGTACTATTTGGAAATTTTTGTTTACATTAGGTTCTTGGCTTCTTTGCCAAACCCTATATTCAGAGGCAGTCCTCCATAAAATTAGACGATAGGATAATAGGAGGAAAGGCATTCCCTTTGATTACCTTTCAGAGGTGAATAATGGGCTAGGAAAGCTCACTATTCTGCTTTCTTTCTAAATTGCCAAGCAGGAAGCAGGCTTGCGGGTGGAGTTGGCACTTCCCCACATAATAGGGGGCCTCTCAAGAAAGAATTTAAGGGAGTTTTGGCTGTTTTACAAGACTGAAGTCCTAAGAATAATTCCTTAGGCTGCTGTAACAGAGGGCTTTGCAAATTCAGGGTCTTAGAGCAGATCCTCCCAGCAGTTAAAGCTGAGCCCTGCTCCAGACCACTGGTGGGTAGAGCCATGACTTACCTGGCCAGGAGCATCCTACGTGAGTCACCACGGCTGAGGGGAACAGGGTGATTAAGGATCTGCATGTTTGGTCCCAAACTATTTTGTACAAAAGCAAGTTTGGAGAATGAAAGTCACTGGGCAATCTGTACCTTCTTGTCTCTCACACACTACAAGTGGCAGATGCTGATAAAACCCACACACTCAAGTAATATGGCGGTTGGCTTCCCACAAAGCAGTCTCATCTATTTAATACTGCCTATTGGCAGCTGGGATCACACTTAAGTACTCTTCTCAGGGGGCCCCCTCTTCTGCTGCCCATGGATCTCTTCCAGGCCTGATTTATTCTGGATAGTCAAAGTTCCATCTTAGTGCAATGTTCTCTCAAGAGATGTCTGGAAGTTTCTCTTGGAAGCTTGTTCACTTTCTTCCCTATGTATGTAGTCATCTTGTGGAATATCACATTGTTCCACATTTTTACAGAAAGACTGTAGATTTACCTGTTGTACTTTAATATATATATGTGTGTGTGTGTGTGTGTTTTGTACAATGCTGATCCTAGACCAAATTGTGGTGTGAGCTAAGATTTCTCTGGAGTTCCCCAACCTGTCTGAAGTCTCTCCTCCATATTTTGGGTCTTAAACTCTTGCCCAAACAAAATCCCTCTCAAGACAAAATCTGAAACCAAGTCATACCAACAGCTGTGGTTGCCAACAATTATCAGCTCAATGAGTTGCCTCGTTCATTTTCTGAGAGATCAGGGGCTAAAAGCAAAGGAATCCTGCACCTCAGTGTTTTAGGGAATAGCACACAAGCGAGTTTATTGCTCAAAGAAGCTTTCCTGGTAGTCCTAGAAATCACATTAAATAAGCAAATGACAGTTTGTGATGTTCCCTGCATCCCCATTTTAATATCTCAGAATTGGCAAATAGGGATTTAAAACAATAATAACCGTTGATTCATTAGTTAATCCAATTCCAGGTCCCCCTCAGCCCTGAGTCTAGCAACAAGCAATTGACACACCACATTCCCTAAACATCAAGTCCTTCCTTATGAGAAAAAAGTCATATTTATAAGTGGAAATGATGGGTTTTTTTTATTTAATCCTCCAAAGTGCCAACCACAGCAAGGTGAGCATTGCTAGCTTCCAAGGGTTGTTTGTTGGATGAACATCAAAATATTACCTACTAATGTGCTCTTAGTTATTGCTTTGATGACTGTCTCAACAGTGTGTTAACATACATCAGCTAGAATTTCATACATATCTACCTGATGGGAGAGAAAAATATTTCAAAAACCAGATTTTTTTTCACCATATTTCAGTAAGATTTCAAATTTCTCAGGAAGCCAAGAAATGCTTATTTACTTGGACTGACCCAAAATGCAACACTTTTAATACTGACTTGATATGTTTATGACCAGTCTTCCAAAATCATGTTCAACTTTATTTTAAATTGACCGCTATCTCAGCAGTTTTTTCCAATTTCTTATTTTTAGCAATGTTATCTCTCTTTTTCTTGCTGTTTTGGAAATGTTCATGATAATTAATACTAATGAATATTTATCCTTGAACCCGAGTGCTTTATTTCTAGTTTTTAAAAGTCTCCACCTAGATTACTGATTTCACCTTCACACATACCTGTGAAATAGCAAGAGGGATAAAGAGCTGAATGTTTATCACAAAGAAGGTGGCATCGTGCCTACACTGCTCTCCTGAGAGACCTAGCTGGAGGGCTAGGCATGGTGGGGGGGGGGGTGGACACTGGGGTGAGAAGGGGACAGACAGGGAGGTATAATGAGGTAGAAGCACAATGTTGCTCTTTTCCCCCATGGAGAGATTTAAAAATTTCAGATTGTTCTTTGTCAGTTAAATACCCATATGCTTTTTAAGCCAAATCTGATTTTAAAAGAAAATATTTAGGAGATGAAACAATTGCAGCTCAAAGATTAGTGCTTTGTTGCATATCGAGTTTCCCTGGATTCTTGCCAATCTTGGAAAAATCCCATGGCTTTGAGTTTCTGTGCACTCTCAATATGCACCTCCCGTTTCTTTCACAAGCCTCCCTTCCCAGCGGTTCAGACCTGGGTCAATTAGAGATAGATACACATATGCCCAGAAATGCCAATCTTCGAGGAAAAAAAATCATAACCATACAATATTTTGGAAGTTGTCTAGGAACAGATGACACATTGCCATAGGTTTGCATAAATTGTGCCTGTATTTTGGCAGATCATAAGTGGATACAAACATAGCACTCTTCAGTTCATTTATGGGGTATGGTGCTCAGAAACTCCAAGAACACTGGCTTAATGGTCCATTTCCTGTGTTGATGTGGGGCATGGGGCATCCTGACAATGTATTGTACAAATTTACCACATAAGCTGATTACATCCCTTAGGACAGCAATTTAGCTGTGGTATCAAGAACCATAAAAATGTTCATTCCTTCTCATACAATAATCCTGTTCACTGCGGGAAATTGATCCCAAGAAATATTTCGCTGATTTTGAAATATTTTTTTTTAAAGATTTTATTTATTTATTTGACAGAGAGAAACACAGAGAGAGAGGGAACACAAGCAGGGGGAGTGGGAGAGAAGCAGGCTCCCCGCTGAGCAGAGAGCCCGATGTGGGGCTCGATCCCAGGACCCTGGGATCATGACCTGAGCCGAAGGCAGACGCTTAACGACTGAGCCACCCAGGCGCCCCTGAAATATTTTTGCTTAAAGATGTTTTTTGCAGGGCAATCTACTAGGAAGGGTGGGTATGAAAAAAGGGACGTATCATGAATTATTCAATATTAGTAGAATAGCTATATAAATTACAGCATATTATCCAGTAGAATTTTATGTTTCAATTGGAAGTTGTAACTGTGTAACACCATAGGAGAAAGTTGGTAATATAATACTCATTGGCAACAACAGAATACAAAATTGCTCATGCTCTATGATTAAGAATATGTATATGTATATATGGATGCCTGGGTGGCTCAGTTGGTTAAGCATCTGCCTTTGGCTCAGGTCATGATCCCAGGGTCCTGGGATCGAGTCCCATGGCGGGCTCCCTGCTCTGCGGGGAGTCTGCTTCTCCCTCTACCTGCAGCTCCCCCTCCTTGTGTTCTCTCTCTCTCTCTCTGACAAATAAATAAAATCTTAAAAAAAGAGAATATATATATATATGTGTGTGTATATACTCTCTTTTATATATATAAAAACATGAACAAACACACCAATATCTGAAGAACAGAGCCTGGAGCCTGGAAGGGAATATAGAAAATCAGAACAGATGTATTCAGATGCTAGAATTGAGGTGGGGATTTTTTTTCTCTCTGCTTTCATGTTATTTTAATGAAGGTTTTATAATATGCAAAAATAGCTAAAATGCAACATTGCGCACAACTATAAGGAGAGTCAAAAAGACAACAGATTGTCAGTGTCAGAATTTTTTGGCTTGAGTCAGTTTTGTGACATGATCAACTCTAATGCTGCTTCAGCGCCATTTGTCATACCGGGTCCTCCAGCACGAGGGAGTAGAGGACATATTTAATTGTTTCGCCGATGTTGGGTGTGGGGGAGGTACTTAGCAGCATTTCATGTAACTTGAAGATATGCCCATCACGCTTTTTCTCTCCAGACACGTACTGTATGCTAACGACCTTCATGTTACCTTGGAATGGATGGCAGTACCATTGGACCCCTTTTAATCCTTTAATATGAAGGCGTTCAGAACATGTCACCCCAAAATACGCCACCCTGGCATGTTGATTATTTTGAATTAAAGGCAACTGAGAAATAACAGCTATAAGAAGAGCACCCTGGCCCTCCTTTTCTTCCTGAAAGTGGGAGATAAAGCTCCCCTGTGAAAGGTGCCCTCTCGGTACCAGGAGGGAGAAGACATTCTTATCACCAGAGATGGGGACCGGGGCTGAGAATCTGTACAAACAAACCTGGCTAAACTCACCCTTGTCTTCCTAGTTACTGCTCCACGGTTTACTACCCAGGCCGCCACCCCTTTGTCCCGTCAGAGCTCCCTAAGTGTGTTACTGTTCTTTGTGGAAGATGATACATGAGCTGGAATTCTAAGCTGCCATTCTGCGTTTTCCTTTTGGTCTCTGTTGTATGCTGTGTGCTATGCCTGTCAGGAAACTGTTATCCTTTCGTTAAGAAGGAGTCCCAGCTAAAAAGCTAAAGGATGGGTAGAAGTCAAGTTTTGCCTCTCCTACAAGCACAAACGAATCCTAGAGGAACTATTTCTTGGGAGAACTAACTACCAGATGAGAAGTGGCGTGTGAAGCCAAGAAACAGACCCAGCACAGGCCGCAATAATATCAGTGTGAATGACTGTGATGTGTGTGTTACGTTAAAGGGCTCAGTGATGTGCAGCAGACAAGAGCGAAGGGAGAGAGTATAAAGTGGGAAAGAACTTCAACAAAGGGAGAGGCAAAGAGCTTCCCAAGAGGAGGAAGCTCAAGCAGGATCCAAATGCTCATGAAGTTCAGGGCATGTCCCAGTCATGGACGTACAGGATTTTTGTCCCCTTGGTGCTCATGGTTCTTGGTCACGCTGCTTGGAAGAATGAAGAGGTCGACTAGACGAAGAGTGGTGGGCAGCAAAGCAAAGTTTATTGAGCAAGAGTATAAAGCACCCAGAGAGGGAGGGGGACCCGAGAGGGTTTCCCCTGGAGTTTCTAAGTTTAGCTTCTTTTTTTTTTTTTTTAAGATTTTATTTATTTATTTGACAGAGAGAGAGATAGCGAGAGCAGGGACACAAGCAGGGGGAGTGGGAGAGGAAGAAGCCGACTCCCCACAGAGCAGGGAGCCCCATTCGGACTTGATCCCAGGACCCTAGGATCATGATCTGAGCCAAAGTCAGACGCTTAACCCAATGAGCCACCCAGGTGCCCCAGTTTAGGGGTTTTTATGAGCTTTTGCAGAACTGTCTTAAGCAATCAGGGTGCGCTGAGCCATGCCAATCAGGGTTGGCTTTGGCCACGTATCTGTCTGCCTATTAGGTTAATGTCTCTGTGCTGATGGTCTTTTTTTTGCTGACATCTGGGGCTTAGGTCTTAACTGCCCCTTGCCCGTGATATTGGCAAATGCTTTGTGGTTAATCATCTTATTTGAGGACGTTTTGCAGAAGTCATTTCTGCAAAGGCTGCAAAGCGGCATGTCAGTGCTGTCCTGTCTAAGCTATGGCCCAGGGTGTTAGCGCTGTTTAATCTTAGCTGTCCTGACTCCATATTTTCTTGTTGGGGACCCTGGCCCTGACTACCTACCTGTCCAACTCACTCCCAACAGTGGCTGCTCCTGAAGGGTCAGATGACCAGATAAACTTCTTTGAAAAGAAGGGAGAGACATCATCTTGTTCCCCACTTGTGTTCAGCACAATCCGACATGGAGGGAGTATTCGGTAATTGATCCTGAGTCAATGAATGAAAACCCGTACTCAGGATGGACTGGCAGAGAGTGAAGCAGGGAATGCAAGGAAGAGTGCGAGGGCCTGAACCAGGGCAGTGGGGGTGGGAGTGAAGAGAAGAAAGGAATGTCAAGGGTATGCAGTAGTAGAATTGGCAAGAGAATGGGAGTGGTGGTGGGAAATGGCTTCCAGGCTGAAAACCTGGGAAAGTGGGAAATTAGAAGGTGGAGAGGCAGCTGGTTGTAGTTAGAATCCCAGAAGTGAGGCAGTGGGTATTTCCAGCCCTACAACATGGGTCTCCTCAGATTCAGTCTCTTAACTCGTAACATAAAATTACAAAAGCGTAAGCACATTAAAATGTATTACAAGGTGCTATTATGGCCACATAGGACTGAGAGAAAATGAGAAGATAGGAAAAAAAAAAAAAACCTATCTCCGAGGTCAATGGTTAAAGTTGCTCAGGAAGAGGGATGAGGAGTCATTTTATGGAAACGAAGGGATCCAAGGAGTCCCCGAACATCCACAAATTGCACAGAGACGCCGTGTAAGGTCGCCACCTGGTAGAGCTGTGCTGTGCTTTTGTCCTCTTTGTCTGTTGTTAGGGGCTACCGATCCTGGGGAGAAGACTAGCTCTGAAGCAACTGATTAAGTAAATTTAATTAACTTGGAAAACATAAATGGGGCCTCCTGAGACTTCTTTCTGTTTGGCCAACTTTGAAGACACTGTCATGTGACTCTTCTGCCCTGCCTGAGACACTCGGATAGTTGTATGATTTCACTAAAGGTCTGTATCTCATCCTAAAATATATTCTCATAGGACTAGAGATTTCTTCCTCGGCCTTGGGGTTTTTCTTTAAAAAAAAAAATTTTTTTTTTGATTCAACTGTATAAACATGGTGGCAAAGGTAATCCTGCTTCACAGAATGAGAATCAGTCCATTTCTTGTTTCCAGATGGACTAGAACCCCATACTCCAGTATTCTTTTCCGTATCCTCAAATTTGAATTTAAGTAGAGGCTGTCTGTTGAATAAGCAAGTCAGAGATGTCAGTTTCGAGCTAAACCAGTGGTTCTCAAGGTGTGGCCGTGGACTACCAGCAGCAGGCTCATCTGGGTATGTGTTAGAAATGCACCTTCTAGGGCCCCACCCCAAACCTACTGCATCAGGATCTGGGCAACCAGGGCTCAGCAATCTGTTTTAACAAGCTCTCAGGTGATTCTGATACAAGCTCAAGTTTGAGGACCACCGGGTTACAGAATAAATAACTGTGTTAGTCAGGGTTTCCCAGAAAAACAGAACCAGTTGGCTTTATACAGATATATATAACAAGGGATTAATTATGGAAATTGACTCAGGAGTTATGGAGACCAAGAAGTCCCAAGATCTGCCATCGGCAAGTTGAAGAATCAAGAGAGCTGTGGTATAATTCGGTCAGAATCCAAGGCCTGATAATCCAGAGGCTGATGGTGTAAATACCAATCTGAGTCCCCAAAGCCCAAGAACCACGAGCGCCAGTGTCTGAAGGCAAGAGAAGATGAATGTCCCAGCTCAAGGAGAGAGAGTAAGTTTGCTCTTCCTCCATCTTTTTGTTCAGTTGGGGCCCTTGGTGGATTGACTGGATGATGCCCATGCGCCATGTTGGGGAGAGCAATCTACTTTATTCAGTTCACCAATTCCAGTGTTAATCTCTTCCAGAAATACCCTCACAGACATATCCAGAAAGAATGTTTTGCCAGCTGTCTGGCCATCCCTTAGCCCAGTCAAGCTGACACATAAAATTAACTATCACAATAACTAAAACTAGTTTTCAGATTGAGCAGCTACAAATCGACACCTTTACTTTCTTTCACTCATTCGGTCACTGCTTCATTTTATGAATATTTTATGGGGTACGTGCCATATGTCAAACGTCAGTGTAGGTGCTGGGATGATAAAGCTGTCAAGTTTCCTGTTCTCGGACAGAGTTGCAGATAACATACAGGATGTCTAGGTAAAATTTGAATTTCAGATAAGCAATGACAATAATGTTTTAGTATAAGTGTCTCCCAAATATTGCATGGGACACACTTACACTAAAAATTATTGTTTATCTAAAATTTGCATGGAACTGGGTGCTCTGTATTTTTATTTGCTAAATCTGGCCACCTTACTCTTGTGACACTTCTATTCTAGTGGGGAATACAGACCCCCAAAAAAGTAAACTTATTTGATGAAACAATGCTTTTCAGTGGTGATATGTACAATTAAGAAAATATAATGGAGTAACATGGTAGAGAGTGGCATTGGATAGACTGGTTAGAGAGACCGTCTCTGAGGAGGTGGGAGCCGACTACACGTAGATCTGAGGGAGGAATATCTCAGACAAAAGGAAAAATTTAGTGCGAATTCCCCAGGGTAAGAAAGATCTTAATATGTTCAAGGAATTGGCCAAAAGTCAGCATGGATGAGCATAGCAAGAGAGATGGAGAGATAAATAGGAGCTCAGTCATGCAGGCCTTGGCAGACAATAGTAGAGAGCAAAATTTATTCTCTCATTGGAGAATTTTTAAACACAGAGGAATCTCAAGCCTGGCTTTGTGTTTTCAGATGATCTCCTAGCATCGTCAAGGAGAATGGTTTGTAGAAGGGGCAAGAGTGGGAAGGAGGGAGGCAGGTCAGAAAGGGCTTGTTGAGGTCCAAAAAGGAGATGATCATAGCCGGGACATGGGGGTAGTAAAAAAAGGGACAAATTCAGGATTTGTTTTGGAGAGGAGTTGACAGGACCTGCTAATGGATGGCATATGGTGGTTGGAGGGAAAGGGAAACAACATGGGTGAAGGTGCTTGTCACTGAGATGGAAAAAGACTGGGGGCGGGTGAGTTTCGGTCAGGGGAAATCGAGTCCCGTTTTGGACAGGTTGCATTTAAGAAATCTATTAGATAGTCAAGTTAGGAATTCAAATGGATCATTTCAGGGCTAGAAATATAAATTTGGGATCGATCAGCATATACATGGTATTTAAACTATGCAAATGATTAATATTACCTAGGGGAGTGACTGCAGATGAAGAGAAAAGGGTGAAACAAGGCACTCCCACAGGTAGATTTGGAGCTTCCATCAGGGGACAATAAGGAAGTCCCAGGAGGAAGTATTTTTATTCAACATCAGCTTTGTCACAAAAACTGTGTGTGTGTGTGTGTGTGTGTGTAATATTATAGTTCTGTGTATATATATTTGTAAATTATGTCAACTACCCCTCTGTTGAATTGAAGACTATCATAGCTTGATTAGATGCCATTACAAATTATGCGTATCATGAACAATTTTGAATATATTTTTGCTCCGTTTGGCTTCTTTTTTTTTTTAAATAGTGGTTAAAAGAAAGCCCAAAACTCATAACATGAAATCTGTTTTCTTAACAAATTTAAGTGTGCAGTATTGTTAACTATATGAACAATTGTTCTACAGCAGATGGCTAGAACCTTGCATTGCATGGTTGAAACTGCACATCCATTGCATAACAACTCATTCCCCCCATTCTGCCCCAACCCCTAGTAACCACCATTGTATTCAGTGCTTCTGTGAGTCTGATTACTTTAGATACCTCACGCAAGTGGAATCATGCTGTGTTTGTCCTTCTGTGACTGGCTAATTCCACTTAGCACAATGTCCTCAAAGTTCATCCATGTTGCCACATATGGCAGGATTTCCTTCTTTTTATAGGGCTGAATAGTATTCCATTGGAAGTATATACCGCATTTTGTTTATCTGTTCATCTGTTGATGGACATTTGACTTTCCACTTCTTGACTATTATGAATAGTGCTTCACTGAACATAGGGATGCAAATATCTCTTTGAGATTCTGTTTTTAATTCTTTTAGATAAATAAATACCCAGAAATGGGATTGCAGGATCATATGGTGGTTGTATTTTTAATTTTTTGAGGAACCTCCATACAATGTCCATATGGCTGTACCACTTGGCATTTCCACCAACAGTACGCAAGGCTTCTAGTTCCTCTACCTCCTTGCTAACTTTGGTTATTTTATTTGTTTTATAATGGTCATTCTAACAGGTATGAGATGATAGCTCGTGGTGGTTTTGATTTGCATTTCTCTGATGATTAGTGATGTTGAGCATGTTTTCATATACCTGTTGGCCATTTATATGTCTTCTATAGAGAAATGTCTACTCAAGTCCTTTGCCCATTTTTACTTTATTTTTTAAAAAGATTTTATTTATTTATTTGAGAGAGAGAGAGTGAGCAGGAGGAAGAGTGAGAGAGAACCTGAAGCAGACTCTGCGCTAAGCATGGAGCCTGACACGGGGCTTAATCCCACCACCGTGGGATCATGACCTGAGCTGAAACCAAGAGTTGGACACTTACCCGACTGAGCCACCCAGGCACCCCCCTTTGCCCCTTTTTAATTGGGTTATTTTTCTGCCATTGAGTTGTAGGAGTTCCTTATATATATATATATATATTTTTTTTTTAATTGAGAAGTAGGTGTAATTTTATTTAGCATTTTATGCTTTTTGACGACCTAGGATGGATCAGGTATTCCTTATATATTTTAGATATTAAACCCTTATATATGGTTTGCAACTATTTCCTCCCATCCTGCAGGTTGCCTTTTTACTCTGTGAATTGTTTCCATTGCTACACAGAAGCTTTTTAGTTTACTCTCATCCCACTTGTCTAGTTTAACTTTTGTTGCCTGTTCCTTTGATGTCATAGCCAAGAAATCATTGCCGAGACCATTTGGTTTCTTAATATTAAGGGTAAGTGTATTCTTTGTCCCCTAGTGTTATGCTCCTCCAAAACTTGTGTTTACGTTTTCCCTGCAAAACCAAATCATTTTATTTCTTATTTTTATTTTCTTAATGATGACCTTTTTGACTGAATTTACAAGAGAATTAGCAATAACATCAGATATTTCACCTTTAAGAGAATAAACCTCCCAAAACTTTACATGGATTCCACCAATTGTATGAAACAACAACACATAAGCACCATTTTGGGGCTGAACTGTTTTTCTTTTTGAAACATCTGATGCCACCATATCAAACCACTATCGTTAACCCTTTGCAAAGTTCTGCTGCCACCAGTGGAGCCAACACAGTGATTGCCTCGTATCTCACATCAGCAAGAAAATTTGAAATAAAAAAGAGCAAAATCAGGAGAACAGTTAGCTGATAAAACAAAAACTCATGCCTCACCGGGTGATGTCTAAGTGACAGTTGTGCACGGCAAATTGTTGTCTGTGGGAATAACTACTTCACTGCTTAAAATAAACCCTAACTTGAAAGAGATGCTGGGGCGCCTGGGTGGCTCAGTTGGTTGAGCGACTGCCTTCGGCTCAGGTCATGATCCTGGAGTCCCAGGATCGAGTCCCGCATCGGGCTCCCTGCTCGGCAGGGAGTCTGCTTCTGCCTCTGACCCTCCCCCCTCTCATGCTCTCTCTCTATCTCATTCTCTCTCAAATAAATAAATAAAATCTTTAAAAAAAATTAAAAAAAAAAAAAAGAAAGAGATGCTGATATTTCTTTCGAAGTGTTTTCTGGGTTTCACATGATCCGCGATAGAACAACAGCTCTCAGGGCCGATGGTAAATATCAACAAACACTTTGACAAAGCTGTTTTGTTTTATTTTGGGTTTTTTTTTTAAGATTTATTTATTTATTTTGGAGAGAGAGAGTAAAAGAGGGAGAGCACGTGGGCAGGAGGGGCAGAAGGAGAGGGAGAGAGAATCCCAAGTGTGATGCGGGGCTCGATCTCACAACCCTGAGATCATGACCTGAGCAGAAACCAATAGTCAGATGCTTAACAACTAAGCCACCCAGGTGCCCCTTGACCAAGCCGTTTAAAGGGCCCACTTCTAGTGTTGCTACTGAGACCAGTGCTTCTTATTCTGGTCTCCATGGCATTACCTGCTTGTTCTCTCTGAAAATTTTTAGGATTTTTTTTTTTTTTAAACCTCTCGTGTCTTCATTTTACAGCATTATAGCTTGTTGTGTGTGTGTGTTCTAGGTGCTCAGTGGGTCTTTAAATCTATGAAGTCATGTCTTAAATTCTAGAGAAAATGTTTATTTCTGTAGTTAATATTGCTAATTGCTACCAGTACATCGTTTCTTCTTTCTTACTAACGGAATATCTGCACACAGGATGGCAATGTGCCTAACTGGAGTTTCCCAGGCACCCTCATTGGTAGATGTAGTCATGTGACACATTTCTGTCCAACGAGATGTAAGTTGTTGTCACAGTTGACACGAGTGCTTTAGGCCCTCTCCTGCTAGACGCACCGTTGCAAGGCCTGAAATGAGAAGCGGGTGAGCAGAAGCCAACCGACTCCCCCAGGGCCACCTCACTGCACGCTCCAGGGAGCACCACTCACACTGTAGTCGATGGAATGATGGTGCCCTTGAGTCTGCAAAGCGGTGACCCTACAGAGAAAGCAGGGTAGCATGCACCACCGAGAGGGGTGGGGAGCTGGGGGGCGTGGTCTGTCAAATATGGCTGCTGGGAGCCTTACCTTTCTCAGTAAGGCTTTGTGTTCTTGCCCTCTGCTTGGCTGCCCATTCCCTGGATCAGAACATCTCTGGTCCACCTACTCAGGTAATAGCAAAGGTATCATCCGCCGGATGGTAAAGGAGCAGTGGCCCCGGGCCGTGTGGGGCAAAGAAGAAGATCTGGGTCCTGCTCCTCCTTATACAGACTGATGAGTGACCCCTCTTGTTTTGAGCCCCATCCTGACCCCTGGATTCAGAGATGTCTGGTGCTTCCAGATCCTCAGCCTTTTGAGGATTTGTGGTGGATTCAGTTTCTGTTTGTTGGCTTCTCTGGGTGTAGACACTTAGCAGAATGGAGAAAACGAAAACCGACTTAGATGCCCTTTGTCCAGCCACTTTACATCTTCCAAAAATGTGTTGAAATTTTTTTTGCATTTCCTCTCCCATTCACTTCCTCCTATTTTATTCCTTTGTGGCTATCTTAGTGGGTTTGGAGAGGGGGTAGAGAGAAAGGCATGCGTTCAATTTGCAGAGTTAACTGGGAGCTGATGGCCTCAGCTGAGAAGGCACACCTAGGTGCGTCTATGCTAAGAAATCCCAGGCTTTTCATCCACACCCATAGCCATACGGATTTTTAAAAGAATAACAAGTTACGAAGAAAAACATTAATCTACTTCACAGTTTTATCTAGAGATGCCTACATTGAAATAAATAAGTACCTAAAATAGTTACCAAGTTTCCTCTTGAATGACCAATAAGGCAGCTGCATATGGTTGCAAGAATGAGAACTATTCGCTCTGCTCAGCACTATCAGGCTCCCAACCCATTGTCTTTCCAGGCCATTGTCTTCCCGTTAAACCTCACTCCTTCTCACTGATGCCGCAGGCCTCTGGGAAAGATCAGATGCCGAGGATAGCGGCTGACACCTCCAGGGTGCTTAGTAGGTGTCCGGCGAGGATAGCGGCTGACACCTCCAGGGTGCTTAGTAGGTGTCCGGCGAGGATAGCGGCTGACACCTCCAGGGTGCTTAGTAGGCGTCCGGCACTCCTCACACTTCCATCTTCACAAACAGCATTGCCTCCAGTTACCCTGTATTCTTATCCACCACGGGTTAAGAAGGCCCAGAGCAGTTAAGCATCTTGCGCGAGTTTCCATAGTTCAAACAGAATGAATGGTTCAGAGGCAGGATTTGAACCGAGGAAATGCCACTCTGGAGTCTTTGCTGGCATGACTGTATAGAGACGGACATACTGAATGTATGCAATCCCCTATCTCTTCAAAAACAATGTCACATTCTCTCCTCTGATTCTCAGTCCCATCATACAGTTGAGAAAACAGCTTCTGACTGCAGACAGTAAGAGCAAGGTAACTTATTCTTTCACCCAGAGATACACTGATGTGCTGTGGGGTTTTATGTGCTTTATAGAGCTTCATAGCCCGAAGCTCAGCTATGTCACTGGTTCATTTTGATGATTACGAGCCTTCCTTTACACACAATTCCAAGAAGACGCACTGTAAAGGTAACATAAATATTCGAGTGCAAGTTATAAATCGTTGACTTAAACCTCAGAAAGCATTTTCCCGTAGAAACGACGTGAGTCGTGGTGAGTAGGTGCGTAGGCTGACCCACAAAGGCCAGAATGCGTCTTACTGTTACCTCGGTAACCACAGCACTCCCGGGCCTGGGGTGGACAGAAGGCCCCCACCGGGAAGAGGGCGGTCTGGAGGCAGTGGCATGCTCCTCCCCGGAGGGATGAGGTGTAGGGGTGAAGAGGTATCTGGGAGGGGCTCATGCCCAGGCCAGTTGTGCGCTGAGTGTTTGCAAAGTGGGAACGGCTGGACATACTTCATACCTAGGGTTCCACCCAAACCCACGCCATTTAAGTACAAGGGAGGAAAATTTGCCACTTAATCAAACAGATTTCCTGGCACGACCACACTGCCCGTCTAAGGGACGTGGGAACCTGAGCTGCTAATGCTTAAAGAACCAAGGGTGGGGCGCCTCGGTGGCTCAGTCGGTTGGGCGACTGCCTTCGGCTCAGGTCGTGATCCTGGAGTCCCGGGATCGAGTCCTGCATCGGGCTCCCTGCTCGGCGGGGGGTCTGCTTCTCCCTCTGACCCTCCCCCCTCTCATGTACTCTCTCTCATTCTCGCTCTCTCAAATAAATAAATCTTTAAAAAAAAAAAAAAAAAAACCAAGGGTGGACAGAGACCAGCTGAGGGCCATTTGTAAGACACTATGTCCAAGTGAGCCCGATTTCCCGAGAGAATTCTGCTTTCTGTCTAGTTGTTGGGCCCTTGGTTTTACTATTAACCTACAGACCTTGTATGTTTAGAGGCCCTTTTTGTACCATGGTGAGAGGAGAAGATTTATATTCTGAGCTAATATAATCAGTCATTTTTTAATGAAGCCTTCTGACTTTTACCAGATTCCCAATTAGGGATCTCTGGGCGATAAAGCATTTGCCAGCTTGACCCAGAATAAGAGCTAGGCATTATTATGCTTAAATTGATTAATTATAACCATAATAATCATTCATTCACTCAATTATTCATCTATTTCCTTCACTCATTCTAAAATTTATGTGAGGTGACCCAGTGTAATGATGATGACAATCTGAGTCCATGAATTCATTGGATCGCCTGCAATTGCAGAAGAGTAAACATTTCTCTGCAGAGGGCTGGTTTTTCCTGTTGCCAGTGATCGGAGATTGTTTGCTTTTATTTTGTGTTTTTTCCTGGAAGAAATTAACCAGGTCTTACAACCCAACGTGACACCTGGCCACAAAGTATCCCTGCCATTTATTATCAGAGAGGATCTGATAAGAGAGCAGCCATGTTAAATTCTAGAAGATTTGTGATGACTTGACCTGAAGCTAGGCCAGGGACCGAGGATCCACACAACCTCAGGGCCCTGTAGCTGGAATGTCAGGAGACTCTAGTACCCTCTAATGTCTTTGGATAAGCAAAATCCACATGAGGGATTTTTCTTATTTTGAGCTCAAGCAAACCACAGAAAAACAGTTGCGTTTGAATCATCTGCTCCTTGTCAGGAGCCGGTCAAATTGAGGGCTCCACGGCCCCTCCCTCCAAGATCAGGATGCTCAGTGATGAGTCATTATTCTGGTCCAGGCCATCCTTCCATCCTCAATGACCACAACCACTGGTGACAGTTGGTTGGCTGCCCAAAGGGAGACAAATTCTCTTTTTATTACTTTTTGAGAAAATTGAGGCCATTATCAAAGATTGTTTCCCTCTTCTTACCCTTCCGACTATGCAATACTCTACAGCTAAGATCCATTCTGGTTTCCTTTTTTTGGTTCAACGTCAACTTTCCCACCTATGTTTTGACCCTCTATTCTTTTTGGCACCTGTAAGACTTTTTTAAATTGAGGTGACCATTCCTACTATACAGTTCCAAACCATTTCCATCACCCCAAAGTAAAACCCTGCACCCATTAAAAAGTCACTCCCGATTTCCATGTCCTTTTAGCCCTGGGCAACCACCAATCTGCTTTCTGGCTTTATGGATTTACCTCTTCCGGATATGTCATATAATTGAAATCATATTATAAGTGACCCTTTGTGTCTGGCTTCTTTCATTTGGCATCATGTGCTTGAGGTTTTGAGGTAGCATGTATCATTACTTCATTTCTTACGGCTGACTAATATTCCATTACATGTATGTTTGTTTATCCATTTATCCACTGAGGGACATTGTGTTGCTTCTACCTCTTCGCTATTACTAACAGTGCTGCTGTGAATGGTCAGGTACAGTAAGTACTTGTTTTAAATTTTGGGGGGGTATATACCTAGGAGTAGAATTGCTTTGTCCTATGATAATTCTATGTTTAACTTCTTGAGGAACCACCAAAATGTGGTTCCTCCTCAGCCTCCTCCTTCCCAGACTTTTGGGTCTGTCTGCTGCTTGTCTAGTCCTGCACCCCTTGCCCCAGGCATCTACAAGCATTCTCCCTTTTTCCATGCTCTTCCCTTTTCCGCGATGCCAATCACCCACCTTTCAGATTTTGCTCCATCATTTCATTTCTCTAATTTTCCTCAATATTACCCCTCTCCTCTGGCATCTTGCCTTGGATGAAAAATGACTCTAGTCTCACCATCGAAAAAGAAAAGCATCTCTGTTCAATTTCTCTTCTCTAAAGAGTTGTCTGGGGCGCCTGGGTGGCTCAGATGGTTAAGCGTCTGCCTTCGGCTCAGGTCATGATCCCAGGGTCCTGGGATCGAGTCCCGCATCGGGCTCCCTGCTCCTTGGGAGCCTGCTTCTCCCTCTGCCTCTCTCTCTCTCTCTGTCTCTCATGAATAAATAAATAAAATCTTAAAAAAAAAAAAAAAAAGAGTTGTCTGCATTCTCTCTCTCCCCTTCAACTTCCTTTCACCTCTCAAACTCCTGCACTCTAGTTTCTATGAGAGCCCTGTTCCCTAAAGACCACGTATGACTTCCCAGTTGCTCTGAGCAGTGAGTGTCTGTCAATCCTCTTCTTGCGTCATTCTATCCAACAACCGTTCCTTGTTAACTTATCCCTCCTTCCTTGGCATTTACTCCCCCTGACTTCTGGGACACTTCCTGGTTTGTGATTCCTGACATTTAGGATTCCTCTTCTCATAGGCATGACTCCCCCATTCAGTCCTTAGACTCCAGTGTCCCCCAAGGCTTGATCCTCCGCCCACAGTCCTTGCTACACTCTCTCTAGGTGACCTCATCCACACTCATTGTTTCAACATCGTTTATGCACGGATAACTCCCAAATCTTTTTCTCTAGCGCTTTTATTCCCCCCCTAGGAAGAGGACTCAGCTCTCCTATTGCCTACTAGCTGGATAGATGAATATGCATCTCACATGTACCAAAGCAGAGCCTAAACTATGTCTTCCTCCTACGTTCTTGATCACAGAGTGATCACATCACTTGTCACTAGGTCAGAAACCTGAGTGTCATTCGAAACTCCTTCCTGTCCCTCACCACCGCCACCCAGACAATCACCCAGTATTTCTCAAGGTGGTCCACTTTTCTCCATCCTCATTACCAATGTCCCAATCCAGGCAGGCATCATTCCCTCTTGGACCACTATGCCAGCATCCTCGCCAGTCTCTCTTCCTCAATCTTATCATCTACTAATTCTTTTCCTCAACTGCCAAAGAGATCCTTCTTACATGCAGATGTAATCACACCCTTCCTGCTTTCTATTCTTCAGTGGCTGCCTATCTCCCAGGGCTCCTTCATTGATCTGCACACGCCTCATCTCTGGCACCTCCTGCCTCTGACATCGTTAGAACAACTCTGGACTGCATTCACCATCCCTTTTCTTGCCTCCATGCCTCCCCTCTTTTTCCTGCTCTGTAACTCCTGCTCACATTGTCCTTGAGGGCTTCCTTGGCCCCATCCTCAGGTCCCTGCTCTGAACTCCTGCAACATCTCTGGCCCTTTGCTGTGGTTGCATCCTTACACCTTTCTGTAGTGATCTGTTTCCATGTCTTTCTCTTTTATGGGGTTGGAAGCTCCTTGTATACCCATCACCTGGCTCCATTCCTGCTACATTGTTTTGATCCTCAGAATGAATGAATGAATAACATACAGATTATCCTCCCTTTCTGTGGGAAAGGACCAGCAAAAGAAATTAGAGGCAATAACTGGAGACAATATGAGAAATGTTTCAAATAGAAAACATCGCACTATTGGCTAATCTGATTTTTTTGAGTCGTGGCATTTAAAATATGTTTAAGAGTAGCATTTGAACTCTAGGAATTCTAAATTGGGAAGAATTATCAGAGGTCATCTGTCTCAACCTCCAGTTTCTAAAGTACATAGTTAAAAAGAGAAAAAAAGGTCATTTTAAAAAATGCCTTTTAAAAATAGCTTCCTGTATCTTCAACCCCTTAGACGATGAGCCTTTCAATATCTGGACCAGCTGAACGGAAAGTGTTGAACTCCAGTTCTGCCATGGAAGCTCGGGGGACAGGACTGGAGAAGTAACTGGCTGTGGAGAGGACATGGCGTTGCGTGGTGACTCTCGGCAGCACCTGCCATGGGCTTGTCCCTTCTACCTGATGTTCCACGTAGCCCCGAGCAAGGAACCTTACTTTTCCAGGTACTGATGCTCTCTCTGTCACAGAGAGAGCATCAGGTGTACTTGCCTTCCTCACTCTTGCTGTGTAACTGGTTAATAATGATTTTTAAATGTTAGAGGCTGAGGAAATCTTCCTGATTTTGTTCACTTAGGTCTATTTGCAGAGGGCAGGGGTGCTTGGCAAGTACTATGAAATGTCTAACAGACTGGAAGGGCTTTTACGTTATACGGAGATAAAACTCATTTGCGACTGTTTAAAGCAGACAGTAAAGAAGGAGAGGGAGATTAGAGGCAAAGAAATCATTTTACTTCCTAGTCTGGTGAGAAGGAAGAGTGATGTCGAATTGCCCAGGAACGATGAAGGAAGAACAAGGAAATGGTGACAGGTAGAAGTGCTTGTCCAGCTGCTGGGAAAGCACCCCATCCTTTCTGCCTGAAAGTTGCTGATGGCAGAACCAGGATCTGGACCACAGGGCAGAGCCATCATGAGAAGAAGCAGAAGGAATAATGAGCCAAGACCGGCAGCTGGTTGCAAAGTCACGTCCATGCCGGGGTAGAGTTAGCAGAGGAAAGAAAGCTGCCAGCCAGTTGGGGGGATGGAATTAGAATAGCCTGAAGGGTGGATGTATAAGAAAAGATCCCCCTAAAGAACTGGGAATGATTAAGGTCAATCTAAGGCAGTTTTTCTTAAGGTGGGGGCACTGCGGGCATCTAATGGGTAGAGGCGGGGATACTGCTCCCCCGTACAATGCCCTGGGCAAAGAATTAGCCAGTCCAAAGGTCAGCTGCACTAAGATTGAGAAACCCTGATCTAAGGGAATTTTCCAGCCTGATAAATAACCCTGGGGAGAAGGACTGGATTTACCAAGGGCTGAATTACAGGTCCCCTCCCTAATCTGACCAAGTAGTGG
This sequence comes from Neomonachus schauinslandi, assembly GCF_002201575.2. NCBI lineage: Eukaryota > Metazoa > Chordata > Mammalia > Carnivora > Phocidae > Neomonachus > Neomonachus schauinslandi. The sequence goes on along the minus strand of NC_058416.1, from coordinate 13,721,935 downwards.
AACTTGTTTGTGTCAGATGACAAGACCCTGCATTCCGAGACCTCACGTTGATGGCTAGAAATCGGCTGCCGTGGCGGTATTTACACCGCGGAAATTGGCAACTACTACAAAGCAGGGCCTGTGTCTCCCACACTCCACACCCTGGAGAGCTGATTTTTAAATAGGTGCCATCACACGGCTGCTTCTCAGCTAGGAGGAATGAGATGAATTCTCTTTTTCCCTCTCTCTCTGCTCTTAAAGGGCACTACCCTTAAACACGCAAGTGAAAGTGACTAGGTCCTTAATCCTGCCTCCAGCTGGAGGTTCTCAAACTGTAGTATCTATCAGTATCACCTGGAGGGCTTGTTGAACCATAGATCGCTGGGCCCCACCTGCAGGGTTGCTGATCCAGTAGGTCTGTGGGGCCCAACAAAGCATTTCTCCTAAGTGCCCCAGGTGATGCTGGGGCTGCTTGTCTGGAGACTACGTTTTGAAGACCACTGTTCATGCTGCCTCTGGGAATGGCCCTGGTGACTCACAGGAGTTTGTCTTCAGGAAGCAATTCAGTGGGCTTTGAGATGATGCTTCCACATCTCTCAAATACTCACTTGAATATGCAAGATGTGAACCATTCCCTTGTTCAGGCTGCTTATATTCTAGTGTTACTTCTCTGGCCTTGGGTCCTATGAAGATAGACCACAGGATGACTGTGCATGGCAGTGAAGGAAATGATCTCAGAAGCGGAATGCTTAGTCACAGGGTGAGATTTCAAGCTTCGGGTAGGGTCTCCCTCTGCATGGTGCCAAGTGCTCTAGGAACATGGGAACTTTTTAACAAGAAAAATGTCTTTAAAAAGTATGGAAATGAATGTTCTACAGTGAAATAATTGGGGGGAAAAAAGAAAGTCAAAAATTTTATGAAGACCATAAATAGATGAGCTTTGCAAGTGCTGATGGGAAGTAGTATGGCTTCCGGTGTCACGGGAGTTCCGGTGCCACACGGCCCAGATAGGCCCCAGAATGCAGGCATGCTGCATTCGTGCTCCAAACCCACTTCCAAGCAGGACTCTGCCCTTCCTTCCGCTCCGCTGAGAGAAGATGCCCACCTGAGGCAGGAGTGAGCAATGTACGTTCTATGGGCTGTGAGAGGGTTTAGTTGCATACCACTCGGCATTTCATCCCCCACCTCCCCGTTAGTCATCTGCTCTTCCCCTCATCATTCTCCCCGACTGCAGCCAAGTGAAACCATGGACGCTCTTTCCTGTGCCATGCTAGGCACTTTAGCTCTGTCTCAGCTCCCTCAAGGTTAGCCAGCAGCTGGCCCCAGCTCACAGAAGACTCGGGAAAGCACATTCCCAAAGCAAGCCACTTGCAGAGGGATTGTATCATAAGCGTCCTGGAAGGAACAGATGGAACTTTCCAATGGGGTAATCTGAGGAGAATTTAATTGAGGGACCATTTACAAAGGCATAGGCAGAGTTTCAGGAAAACAACTGCAGGGTAGGAAGAGTGAACTGCCTTGCTACCCAATGGCAGGCGGAAATCTAGGATGACCTCCAATGAGTCACAGCCTTGTCAAATCTGCCTTTGAATGTGGGCAGACCCTGTGAATTGCTCGTAGCCAAAGGAATACAGCAGATGTGATGGATGTCACTCCGGTGATTAAGTCGCTGTGCAAGACTCCTACATCATGGTAGACCAGAGGAGAGAGCCCCCAACTGGCCCTGAGGACGTGACCTGCCCTGTTGTCAAAGGGTCATGTGGGAGGGAGGTATGGGCGACCTCTAAGAGCTGAAAGCAGCCCTCTGCTGACAGCCAGCAAGAAAGCAGGGACCTCAGTCCAACAACTGCAAGAAACTGAATTCCACCAATAAGAAAACCCTACCTCCTAGAAAAGAGTGCCGCCAGGCCCACACCTAAGTTGTTGCCTTTTGAGATCCTGGGCAGAGCATCCAGCTAAGCCATGCCCAGACTCCTGACTCCTAGGAACTCGGCCTTATAGCCTGCACGTTTGTGAACCCCCTCCCCAAATTCGTGTGGTGAAATCCTCACCCGATGTGACAGTATTAGGAGGTGGGGCCTTCCCAAGGTGACTGGGTCATGATGGGGGAGTGCTCATGAATGGGATTAGGGCCCTCATAAGAGACCCCCGGAGAGCTCCCTTGCCCTCTTCCTGCCACGTGAGGGCACCAAGAGAAGGCAGCTCTCCGCAGCTGGAAGAGGATCCTCACCTGACCGTGCCGACACTCGGATCTCAGGCTTCCCAGCCTCCGGAATGGTGAGAAGGAAAGTTCTGTTGTTTGTAAGTGCCCACTCTGCGGCGCCTTGTTAGGGCAGCCCAACTGGACTAAGACAATGTGAGATAGTAAGTGTGTGTTCTTTTAAGCCCCTGAGTTTGTGGTAATTTGTTAAGCAGCAAGACATGGGTACTATATACTCTTAAGAACCCTGAGGCAAGGGCAAGGAGCAGTTCCCAGAGCCCAGAGAGAGGGCAGACTGATGAGAGCTGAGGCCTTTGGGAGGCACAGCCACCCAGCAGTGGCCAGAGAGGGAGGGAGCAGGAGAACGAGGGCCCCGACCTCACACGCACCTGTCCTTTCTGCACCCCCTGCTCCCTCCCCAGTGTTCCAATTAGTGAACCCTGCCAGAGGTCAGCAAGGTGGGGGCCAATTAATTTGGTCTCATGGGTCAGCTTGCGGCACGGAGCAGAGTGGAGGAAGGTGGGCAGCAGATTTGGAGGAGTTAATGGAATATACATTCTAACACCAGGGGATCCTCATGCCCACTATGGGAAAAATAAGTGTTTTCCCTCATATTATTACCTACATAAATGGACAGCAAAAGGAAGACAAAAAGTGAGAGTTTTGGTTTCCATGGTAGAATCAGTAAACGAAAGTATCCTAAAAACTGAAATGACTTAAATCTTTCCTCTTCCCCTCGTTAAGTGGGCTAATCACCGCATATGGTCACAATCTCGCTTTACTCAAGAGGTCCCTGTAACTATAATTACACGCAGGCCCAGCATTGTTCAAGGTCTAGAAAGAGACAATTTATGTAATAAGGCTGGCCATAAATCAGACAGCTCTGTAGTTACTGGGTAAAGGAGATGGTTTCTAGAGACAGTTTCACCGTTATTTTTTCCCTAGTTATTTCTTAGAAGATACAATTTATTCACTGCTCTGATAATAGATTTGTTTAAACACACTGTAGCTCATTCTACAGCTGGAGAGTTGACCACCTGTATTAGTTTGCTAGGGCTGCCATGACAAATACCACCAAATGGGGCGGGGGGGGCTTAAATAACAGACCTTTACTGTCTCAGTTCTGGACCCTAGAAGTCCAAGATCAAGGCATCAGCAGGGTTGGTTCCTTCTGAGGGCTCTGAGGGAGAATCTGTTCCCGAAATCTCTCCTTGCTTCTGGGAGCCCCCCAGGTGATCCTTGGCTTGTAGGTGATGTTCTTCCTGAGTCTTCACCATGTCTTCTTTTTCTGAGTATCTGGCTCTGTGTTTAATTTCCCTTTTTTATAAGGACACAGTTATATTGGATTAGAGCTCTCTAATGACCTCATCCTAACCCGACCATCTGCAAAGATCCTATTTCCAAATAAGGTCATGTTCACAGGTACTGGAGGTTAGGGCTTAAACATCTTTTTTGTGTGTGGGGGGGGGGGGGGGGGGGCCCACAATTCAACCCATAAGAGGCTCTAAACCAACCTACAGTTTAAAGGCAAAGCCTATTTCTAGTAGCCAAATCGAAGATTCCAGTGAATCCTCATGTGTTGCTGGTGAAAATGTAAAATGGTGCAACCACTTTGTAAAATAGTTTGGCAGATATTTAAAAAGATAAACATACACCTACCATATGACCCAGCCATTCCATTCCTAGGCATCTACGGAGGAGAAATGAAAGCATATGTTCACACAAAACTCACTCGTGCGTGGTCAGAGTGGCAGCACTCACGGTAGCCCCAAACTGGAAACACTCGAAATGTCTGTCACCAGTGAATGGATAAACACTAGGTGTTATATCCATACAACAGAATATTATTAAGCCATAAAAAGGAATAAACTACTGATACACGTCATGACATGGTTGAACCTCGAACACATTATACTAAGCGGAAGAAGCCAGTTACAATGAGCACACTATGATTCCATTTATATGAAACATCCAGAAAAGGAACACCTGTAGACACATAGATTAGTGGTTTCCTGGGTCCGGGATTAGGAACAGAGAGTAACTGTAAACAGGTGGGAGGGATCTTACTGGGGAGATGGAAATGTTCAAAAATTGGATTGTAGTGATGTTCACACAAGTCAGTAAATGTACCAAAGATCATTTAATTGTACACTTCAAATGGATGAATTTTATGGTGTGTAAATTGTATTTCAATATAGGTATTTAAAAAAAAAAAACTCCTGTTGTCCTTAAGGTAAAACTCAAACACTTTTATCATTTATTTATAAGATGTCCTTCAGTAATGTGTTAAATATATCAAAGCCTGTTTTATGTACCGATGTGGAACCATATCCAAGATAAAGTATAAGTGGAAAAAAAAATCCATCCCAAACAAGGTTCAAGACATGTATTTCCTAGTGTACATAGGAATTTTTCTAGAAGGTAATATAAGAAATGGATAATAGTGCTTTACCCTGGAGCATGGGAATGGGATAGGGACTTTTCCCTGTAAACCCCTTTGTATCTTTTGAATTTGGTACCATGTGTATGTTTTCAAAAACATAGGTATTTAAACACTTTTTAAATGTATCAGCACACCACAAGCCAAAATATACACTTAACACTGGAGATGACCTTCCAGAAAATAAAAATAGTGGATTTTCCCCCCGTGGACCAGAGTGTCACTTAATAAGTGATCCTTCCAGATCTGATATTTGGCCTTTTGTGCTAAGAATAGTTTATTCACCTCCACCAAGGAGCCATTTTCCACAAGAGACCACCTTGTAATTATGTGGTCATGTTCAAGATTAAGGATTTCATGTTTGTCTGGTCTGTCTTACCCACTTCATATGGGGAAATTGGGAAATATTCTTTCATGCAAACTCTTCCAGAGAAAGGTACCACCTAAACATGAAATCATTAAGATAATACATGTTACTGGGAGGTGGGTGGGAGGCCCTATTTATATATTTGCATTCTTTTTAGAGTACTTGCTGGGCCATAGTTGAAAGGGGAAGCAATGTATTATATTTTGTTTTCCCTTTTCACAATGTTGGCTGCTGTGTAGGATGCTTATGTTACTATTTATTGATCTCTCTCTATTCCCTCTGTTGTTGTTCTAATGATGTCATACAAATTGAGAACAGCTAGGATTTTTTTCTAAGCACAATAAAATGGCATCATAGAAAAGATTCCTATAATCAAGCAGTTGGTTCCTAAAGAAAACAAGGGAGACTTCACTGACCGTTCTTAGAATACATTAGCGACCCAAAGCACGTCATTAATTATTTCCCGTTCTTTCCATGGGAGTGTGGGGTCCTGGTTGCTGTAGGCTCTTATACTCTGCTGTAGGGCTCCTCCAAGAAGTAATGCTCTGTAACTGCCCAGATCTCTACGGCTTGAGAGAACTCAAAAGCATCACAGTTGGGAAAATGTCTCACCACGTCCAGCCCCTCACCACATCTGGCTGGTCAGCCAAGCAGACAATCAAAAGGCATTCCGGTCTTTTCACGGAGCTGCTGTTGTGTACTAATAGAGATTTTTTTGGTCTGCTTCAGAGTGGGGTAGGGGAAAGGAATTATTATTTCCTCAAAAATGTGTTTCTTCAATCCAGTGTTTTAAAAATGAGATTTTTATTCAAATTAGTCGTAGCCGAAGGAAAGAAAGTAAAGAGGAGCCGTTATTAATGACAAGGCCTCCTGCTGGTCTCCAGAAAGTCTGTTTCCAAAGCAGGCTGCAGAAAAATTGATCCAGCCACAATGTGCCCCAGTTACATTTATTAGGACATTATTAATTTGCTTAGTGATGAGTTGTCACACAATTCTTATATGCCTGTCTCCCTAAAACAAAGATGCCACACCTTCTAGTTTGCAATGGTGATTTCTACTTCATTTCAGGGAACATGGAAAAATGGAAGACAGTGGATAGGACATCTAATCAAGGTAGATCTTTACAATTCCTATTTAAGCACTTTTCAACCTCTTTGAATTTATGCTAAAATTAAATGTTCCTCTGAATAAATTGATGTATCTGAATACCTAAATGTATGCATGTGAACTTAATCATCTATTTTTCTATAAAATAAAACATATTGGTATGCTCATGTTACCTACTGAAATAATCTGGCAAAATTGTTTCAAAGTAAATTCATCCCCGAGGTTTTGTTTCTCCCCCTAATGCTTTCTGTTCTAAGTATATTTGGTTACTGGTTTCTAGTTCTCATCCAACAATGCGAAACTATTAGCAGCTTCCATTCCAGAGGAATGGTGGGGATGACAGCGTAGTCAAAGCAGTAATTAGATGCACATCGATGCTTTTCTTGTTCTCCATCGCCCGGTCCCCAGGCACATGGCAGGAAATGTGGGAGCTGAGATTTGAACCAGCTGTCTTGACCACTTTGCACTTGACCCACGCACTTGACCACTTTGCCCTAATGACTGGGTGTGCCGCCTCCTTGCCATCCTTACTCAATCTGGACATTATTATTTTGCCAAAGCTTTGCCAAGCTGTGGGGTGAGATGGCAAAATGAATTTTAAAAGTATTTTTTTTTTCTGGGCGCCTGGGTGGCTCAGTTGGTTAAGCGACTGCCTTCGGCTCAGGTCATGATCCTGGAGTCCCTGGATCGAGTCCCGCATCGGGCTCCCTGCTCAGCGGGGAGCCTGCTTCTCCCTCTGACCCTCCCCCCTCTCATGTGCTCTCTCTCTCTCATTCTCTGTGTCTCAAATAAATAAATAAAATCTTATAAAAAAAAAAGTATTTTTCTCTTCTATATTCTGTTTCCAGGGGAGACACACTGACTGGTAACTGGTGACCAGGGAAACTCCATGTTCCCGAAACACAAGAAGAATGGTAAGGGCTTTGTGTTGCTTTGCTTTAGAAATGAAATTAAAAGTAACAAACAAGCAAAAATGAAATGGAGGAAAGAAGTCTTTGCCAAAAGGTGAAACTGGGAATTCCAATGCCCTCGTTAGAAATGGATCACTTCAAAACAACTCTTCCCCTTCCTTCCCTCCTTCCTTCCTTCCTTCCTTCCTTCCTTTTTGCCATATTTGGTGAAGATATTTTGTGCTTTGTATATTCCAGATAAGACCTCAAGATCATTACACATTTCAGTTTGGAGAAAGCTTACCTATACTCTTGGTTTGAATTTAAGAAGACAAAGAAAAATGTACTGTTAAGAAGACAGAGAAATGTAGTTGTATGAACAACGTAAGGTAAAATTCTGTGTACAAAAGGGGTATTTACTCAGCATTAATGGAACTAATATTTATTCCACAGACCAGCTGTACACAAATTAACAAAAGGCATCTAGGCGAAAGGACTTCTGAATTTGTGTGGTCAGTGGACTGCTATTAGTTTGAGAGAAGTTGATCTGACAAAACTTAGTATGCTTTCAGTAAAAGAGAGAGAGACATGACCACGGTAACCAACACAAAAAGAATTGAGTTTGGTGTCTGTCAAAGCTAAGCGATAATAACAAACGCCCAAAGAATTAACTTCCATGTGTATTCCAGTTGTTTGCTCAAACTTTGTTTCAGACTCTAAATAGCTGAAAGGATTGCTGTATCTTTTGGTAGGTTTTAAAAGAGAAAACTTAGCAATGTAATAAGAGCCTGAATAGTGTGGTTAAGGTTATGATTTTTAGAGTCAGGCAGGCCTAAAATCCAGTTCTGCTATTTTTTTTTTTTAAAGATTTTATTTATTTATTTGACAGAGACAGAGATAGCGAGAGCAGGAACACAAGCAGCGGGAGGGGGAGAGGGAGAAGCAGGCCTCCCCCCGAGGAGGGAGCCCGATGTGGGACTCGATCCCAGGACCTGGGATCATGACCTGAGCCGAAGGCAGACGCTTAACGACTGAGCCACCCAGGCGCCCTGTTCTGCTATTTATTAACTAGATGACCTTGAACTCAGTGGAATCTTTCTGAGCCTCAGTTTCTTCTTCTGCAAAATGGGAATATTCATTCTTCACTCAGTCATTCAACAAACATTTACTATGTGCTGCTAATATGCCAGGCACCGTTCTAGGTACTAGAAATACAGCAATGAACAGCAGTAACAAGAAAAGCCTTGTCTTAACGACTATGTCTTAAGGACAACAAGCCAACCAATAAATATAGACTCTGTCAGGTGGTGACATATGCTGTATGAGTTTTCTGTTCTTTTTTTATCATTTTATTTTATTTTTGCATCATGATAAGTATACTCTTCGATCCTCATCCCCAATTCCTGCCCCCCCCCCCCCCGCCCACACACCTCCCCTCTGGTGACCATCAGTTTCTTCTCTATAGTTAAGAGTCTGTTTCTTGGTTTGTCTCTCTCCCTTCCCCCCCCCCTTTGCTCATTTGTTTTGTTTCTTAAATTCCACATATGAATGAGATCATATGGTATTTGTCTTTCCCTGACTTATTTCCTTAGCATTATACTCTAGCTCTCTCCATGTTGTTGCAAATAGCAAGCTTTCATTCTTTTATGGCTGAATAATATTTTATTGTGTGTGTATATATATATATCTCACCATTCATCAGTCGGTGGACACTTGGGCTGCTTCCATAGTTTGGCTATTGTAGATAATGCTGCAATAAACATAGGGGTGCATGTATCCCTTTGAATTAGTGTTTTGGTATTTTTTAGGTAAATACTTGATAATGTGATTCCTGGACTGTAGAGTAGTTCTATTTTTAATTTTTTGAGGTGCCTCCATACTGTCTTTCACAGCGACTGTACCAGTTGGCATCCCTACCAACAGTGCACAAGGTTCCTTTTTCTCCACATGCTCACCAACACTTGTTGTTTCTTATATTTTTCATTTTAGCTGTATTAGTTTTCTCGGGTTGCTGTAACAAAGAAAGTACCACCAACTAGATGGCTTAAAATGACAGAAGTTTATTCTCTCACAGTTCTGGAGGCTGGAAGTCTGAAGTCCGTGTGTTGGCAAGGCTCTAGGAAAGAACCTTTCTCGCCTCTTCCGAGCTTCTGGTGGTTGTTTGCGTCCTTGGTATCCCTTGGCTTATAGCTGCACCATTCCAATCTCTGCTTGCATAGCCACATGGCACCCTCCCTGAGTGTGTATCTGTGTGTGTCCTCTCCTCTTTTTATGAGGACACCAGTCACATTAGATTTAGGGTTCATACTAATCCAATATGACCTTTGCTTAGTTGATTACATCTGCAAAGACCGTATTTCCAAATAAGGTCCCATTCTGAAGTTCTGGGTAGACCTGAATTTGGGGGGACATGGTTCAACCCACTACAAATGCTATGAAGGAAAATTAAGCAGGGTGAAGGGATGAGCATGGGGGAGGTGCTATTTAAATAAGGAAGGGTCATTTGGGAGCAGGCCTACACGAGAGAGGGAGGGGCGCCTTGTTGTTCATCCAGGGGAGGAGCACCCAGACAGGGAGACATCACAGCAGTGCACAGACGTCCGGAGCTGGAGCCTGTTTGGTGGCTTCAAAGGACAGTCAAGAGAGCTGTGTGGCTGGGTAGAATGGGCCAGCAAAGGATAAGAAAGTGGGGACCAGAGAGGCGGCAAGGAGCAAGATCACTTAAGGCCTAGTAGACCAAGATGAGGATTTTGGAGTCCGCCTGTCTTCTGGGGATTTTGTTAGGCTAAAGCAAGATATGATTTCTTAAGCACTTAGGAGTACCCTGCAAAAAGCAGGCACGTGGAAATGCCAGTTCTCCCCCTCCTTGTTTACCTTGCTCTCCCAGCTCTAAGACAGCACATTAAGAAATTTCTCTCTCTGGGTTTGGTGTGACCGTCTTCTCCAACGGAGTTCTTTTCTGCTTAACTGGTCACCTGATAAAGGATCTGACAGTTTCCATTGCTGAAGGGACAGCATTTCAGAGCTTGTATCAGATAAACTCCAGCAAGTAACCTTTCATAAGGAGAATACTTGCTAAACCAGGACACCTGCAGAACAAGGAGAGTTACTTGGGTTGGAAATAAACCTCTTGTCCTGCACTCTGTCCTCACCCCTAGTCATCTCTGAAGACCCTCTATAAACACTGGAGAGGAACATGGCTAGATTTCTAGAAAAGTCTAAAATGTCTTTTATTTCCACAGTGGCCCTATGACTGATCTAAGTGGACGGACTTCAAATGTTCCCATAACATTTAAATCTCATCATTGCACTTTTTGTTTGAAAGACATTTTAATGAGCGAGGAAAGTGTGAGTTGATGTTACTATGAATACATTGCCCACAGGTGAATCCTCATTCTACCCGCAGGACTGTTGATCAAGCAGCATAAATATTTGCAAATTTCTAATTAATCTGTGTCAATTTCATCATTCCTTCATTTGTGTTTAAAAGATGCATTTTACCTCCTGGCTGGGAGGAACCATATCAGGTATTACGAACCCATCCTTGTGCTGCTGGTTTAGAAGGATTGACCAGTGAATTCTCGTTTCTCATTTTAAAAAGGCTACAATATCCAACTGGACTGACAAACCAACCAGAGACCTCAGACTGACTGTATCCCAGAGAAAGAAGCAGATGACATCCGAGTACACTGCTTTCCCAGGAGTCCGGACCAGCCCCTCCCTCTCCCCCAAATACGCATTTTAGAAGGGCATTTCAGCTATCCCCGCTGCACAGAAGTTCCTATGATCTGTGTGGAAAAGCAGACATGTAACAGTGACCCCGTGGGGCATTCTAGGGCAGCACTCCACAGATTCTGACCCTGCAGGCTCGGGAAATCCTGCTCAGCCCCCTGAAGGGTAAACTCGGTTGACACTTCAGTGGGAAACTGCTCAATATACCAGCACAAAAATGTTTGCTAACCAGGCTGTTTGGGGTGGGCTTATGTGAGCTTTTTGAATTCCAAATTAATACCATTCTTTTAACCCTTTGTCCCTCTGATGTGTCTGAGGTGGAAATGTCTGGAAGGCAGCAATATGGGAAAATAGACACAAGCAAATGGGAAAATTCAGTAGTCACGGTGGGCTTTTGAAAAATACAAAACTAGACTTTCTGTTCATCTTGCCTCTGTTTGGGGGGTATGTGAGTGTATAGGCAAATTTATACTAGAAAGAGAAAACATTTATGAGAGATGAGGGAACATTTGCTGCCCATTATACTTTCAGTCCTGAAGCCAAGCGCTCAATTCCACTCAGCAAAATGAAATAGTCAAACCTTTCTTATGATGAGATTTCACTTAACATTTGGTATTTTGAATGTAGCCTTTGACACGCTATTTTGTTTGTTTTCTTGTTTCCTTCTTGTTTGGGATGTCAATAACACCGCGGCCAATGACAGGCAGCTGATCACCTGGGAAATGCAGCCTAAAGGAAGATTCTAGCCAAGCCATGAACTTTAGTCCAAATGCTCATCTCTGACACAGACAATGCCAGCCCTTGTGTGGGAAAAAAAAAAAAAAAACAGGGACAGAGCTTTGTATGGGAATGGGAATGACAATATGCCCTAAGATACACTTTCTTATTAATGCAGGGTTTGTCCTATGTCACCATGAAAGACAACTGTGTATTTACTGAAAACAGGGTCACAGTCATTGTATGGGGTCCTGGAAAAATACAAGATCCTTCTAAAACCCAAAACCTTTTTTTATTTAAGGCTTATTATAGGGTGTGAACTTAATCCTTAGATTAGAATACCCTCTTTAGAAATTTTTCATTGTTTATTCTAATGGTCTGGGCCTCTTTGACCCGCTGCATACTTGACCTTAATCACTCTGCTTCCCACCCTATTGAAACTCCTATTTTCCTTGGTTTTCTCTGCTGTTCAATTAATGCAGTCTTTTTCTCTCCTGACACTCCACATGGCACTTTGGCAATGTTTGTCTTCAAGAACGCTCTTATATTGCTCGGCACCTTTTTTCCTATAGAGCTAATTCTCTTCCAATCTAAATAATTACAAAATCTCTGTTCCAAACCTTGTGCCGCCTCCCGAGCTCCCGTCTCTTATTTTTGATCACCTGAACATCTTGTCTCTACTGCAAATGATACTTGATTTTAAACCCAACTTATTTCTCCTCTTCCCTCCATCCAATTAAAAACGGGGTCCTTCTGATTTTAAAACTTAATTTTTGTTTTCACCAGTGTTCTCCATAAAGAGCCAAATAGCTTTACTTCGTAAACTGGCAGTTCTCTGCTCCCCCCCATTTCCTTCTTCGTAAAGGCAAATGCTTTCAATTCTTCTACAATTTATTTTGGTATTTCTTCCTTATCACAAAATAACCTGCCTATGTGGCTACTTCTTGCATTTTTCCATTTGAAGCTTTGTAAATCTTACCATTACTACCACATACTTACAATCTCTGCGAGGCATCCTGCCCCAAGAGTTAAATCATAATTGTGGTTAGATCAATTTTCAACAATTCTTTTGACTATGTAACTTCATCCTGCTGAGTAATGTTGTATTTGTTTTAAAGATTCTATTTATTTATTTGAGAGAGAGAGAGCAGCAGCGGGGGGTGGAGGGGTGCAGAGGGGAAAGCAGAATCTCTGCTGAACAGGGAGCCTGATGTGGGGCTCGATCCCAGGACGCCAGGATCATGACCTGAGCTGAAGGTAGATGCCTAACCGACTGAGCCACCTAAGACTACTTTTCCTAGCTTCTAAAACACTGTTTCCCCTGAAGTTAATAATTGTCTTGGTTTTTCATTCGCTTGGTTGTCTTAATTAATTACCATGAATTAAGCCACAAACTCTTCACCAGGAGAGCAAATATCTTCTCACGTCGGAGCTCCCACGGCATTTTCTTAATTTTACCTCACGGAAGCATTTCTGGAGGAGCCTTCTGAACTTCTTCATCCTGGACAGGCTGCCCTCCAGGCCTGCAGTGCAGCTCCCAGCACGGAGTTTCCCTTGACCATCAACCTGGGATCCCCGTCCCTTCTCCTGGCTTGGGGTCTATGTTTTCCAGATCCTCTAACTTCCTATTTCTTGGCACATTTCTTCCTTTCTCTATAGCACATTCTTCAGGAGGTTCCTGAGAAAGAAAAAGTGGTAGGTAAGGTTTGCGGGACTTCGCAAATCTGAGAAAGTATCATTATTCTACTCTAACTCTGTTTTGCTCGCGTTCGTCCGTTCCTTCCTTCATTCCTAGCTATCCTAGGTTATAATTAGTTGTTTGGCCAGCTACTGAATGCTAAGTTGGGAGTCATTTCCCTTCAGAAATGTGAAGGCATTACTCCATTGTCTGCTGCTTTGCTCCTGAGAAGTCTGAAGCCATTCTGGTCCCTCAGACTTTGAATATAACTTATTCCCCGCTATAGAACATTTAGGAGTTTTTTTTTTTTCTTCCCTTTGTCCTTAATGTTCTGAAGTCTCATGATGGTACACCTTGATCTAGATCTATTTTTTTCCATCTACTCTGCTGGGCCCTGGGTGGGACCCGCAATCAGGAAATTTATGCTCTTTGATTCTAGAAAATTATCTTTTATGATTTCTTTTTCCTAGTATTTGGATATCAATGCTTCCCTAATTTTCTTCTCTGTTTTTCTACGATTTCCTCAACTTTTCTCCCAAGCTTTCTTTTGAAATTTTCATTTCTTTTGTCTTATTTCAAAGTAAAAACAGCTCTTTCTTGTTCACTGTTTTCTTTTTTATACCTTCTTGTTCTTATTTCATGTGGGCGATATTTTCTCTTCTCTGATGACACTGATCAGTTATTTATTTTTTTTAAAGATTTTATTTATTTATATGACAGAGAGACACAGCGAGAGAGGGAACACAAGCAGGGGGAGCGGGAGAGGGAGAAGCAGGCTTCCCGCGGAGCAGGGAGCCCGATGCGGGGCTCGATCCCAGGACCCTGGGACCATGACCTGAGCCGAAGGCAGACGCGTAACGACTGAGCCACCCAGGCGCCCCTGATCAGTTATTTTTAAAAGTCTGTTTCCTTCAAGTTGCATCCCCCCCACCCTCGATTACTTCCATTTTCTTGCAAAAGAATTCAGCTCACAGCTCACGATGTGGCCTCCTCCACCTGTGTGCGCCACTCCTCGATGGTGGGCTTTGCTACAGAGCAACATAGCTGGGCATCCATGGGTGTTTCGGGAAGGTTTGCTGGTCATCCCATAAACTGCAAGCCTATGCCAGGCTTTGTGAGAATCAGGAGAAGGTGACTTCTCTGGGAGGCAACTCTGCAGGAGCAGGGCTCAGTGATCAGAAGGTACCTTCTGGAGAATGAGGAAAAGGTGCACCTTCCTCTGGGCAGAGTCTGCACCAGGGTACATGGAGCATGAGCTGGATTTCAGGCTCACTCACCCCTTCACCCAGGTGTCCTGTGCAGGGCTGAACATGGACCACTGTGTGGGATGGTTTGGGGTCTAGAGGCAGAGCAGAGGACAAAATCTGGGACAGCATGTAAAATTTCACTTTAATTCCAACTTCAGTCATGCTTAGTGTTCCACATCTCCAGAACTCTCTGTTTCATCTATTATTTCCAGGGAATAAACGTTAAAGAACAATTAGTTTCACTGAAGGTGAAGGGCATGGGAGATCCAATGCCATCATTCCTTCCTGAATAGACCAGCAGCCTCTTCTTTTTAAATCCCACATTTGTTCCTTCTGGGAAGATCTCGTGTCACCAGTTCTTGTGGTTTTAGGAAGTACTTCACTGCAAAGCATGTTGCTTCTCAGCTTTCCCCCTGCTGGTTTAGAGTTCAGTTTCTTAGCTCAGCGAACTCAGTTATCACTCATCCCTTAGGTTTTCAGCTTCCAATTTTTACTGATTTGCTTCTTCCTATCTATTTTTTTTAAAGATTCATTTATTCATTCCAGAGGGGGATGAGGGGCAGAGGGAGAGGGAGAGAGAGAATCTCAAGCAGACTCCCTGCTGAGCATGGAGCCCGACTCAGGGCTCCATTCATTTCAGACCCTGAGATCATGACCTGAGCCGAAACCAAGAGTCAGGCACCTGACTGAGCCACCCAGGCGCCCCACTATCTCTATTTATCTGTCTACCATCATTTTTTAAAGTTCACTACCATTTTAGTGGGATTTCTTGAGAGATAGAGTTAAGTGAATATTTTTAGTCTGCTTTCTTTTGCCAGAAATGGATATTATTTGAATATGTTGTATATAAGGTAATTTTATGACAGTTTTTTTTTTCTTGATAGTTTCTTTTTAAATTTGTCCTTTTCCATTTCTTCTTGGTCTTTTCATGCTCTCTGCCCAGGTTGAGCATGTGATAACCAGTTTCTGGAGCAAAGGTACCTTTGGACATTTGTACAATAGACAGCTGTACTGTACTGTTAAATCATGCTCCACATAGTCAGTGTAGATGATGTATTTTTCTTACACATCTGGACTACCTGGTCAGTTTGCTCACTTTTGTGCTGTCCTTGAATGACTTGGACTTTGTCACTCTTTGAGATGGGCATAGAAAAAGAATTGCACTTCCGTATTAGCACATTGGAAAGAAAAGACATCCTCTATCTACTAATGGGTATAGGTGCATTGAAGTGCTCTTGATGGCTTTTGCTGAGAAGCCACAAAGGGACCATACTTTATTTTGGCCACAAGCAGGAAGATTTCTGATTTTTCTCTTGGTGAACTTGGTTACCCAGCATGACAAACAGAACCAAGGGATCGTAGACTTGTATAGATGAGAGAGGGAACTCCAGAGAGGTAAGTATCACACCGTAAATCAGTTCTATGCTCTGCTGGGTCCCTTCCCCTTGGCATGACTCACCTAGTCCCCCAGGACTCGGCATCAGCTCATTTCTCCGCTAGGCAGACTTCTGTTACTAACAGCTCTCCTCTTTAGGCTGATCAGGGATCTTGACCAGATGCTACTAAAACAACTTGTGCTTACCTCTGTTAGTGAGGAGAACAACTTTTTCCCAGACAATGTGGGTCAATTCTTATTCTTTGGCTCCCTTCAGATGATAACACCCTTCTGCTGAAACATCCTTCTTTCAGACAGTTATATTACTGCACATTTGGTGAGATGGCCATATACCTTAATCACTTTGATTGAGCTTGGGTCGTCTTCCGGGCTCAGTAGCAATATATTTACATCTTAGTATAGGCTATTTCTACAAATTCCAAAGATTCTTTCTTTTCAGAGACTTTGTCCTCAAAGTTTGTGAGTGAGAGCCCCTAATCAGAACTGCCTATGTCCTGACGATGTCATTTACCTACCTCCCAGACTTGTTGGGAGAATCAGGTGAGATAATGTACAAGAAAACACTTTGTGGACAGGAATGCGCTATAAGGATGCACGGCATTATTTTTGCAATACATCCTATTCTTTGTTTATAGTCCAGACTGAAAAAAAATTAGATGGAATAGAAAATGAGCTTCAATCTGGAAAAAAATTCTATACTTTAATTGACCTTTAGATATAAATTTAATGCAAGCTGACTTACTATGTATATGAAAGAACAACAGCTGGAGTTTTGTTAGTTATTCTTTCCTTCTTCCATTTTTTTTACAGTGGGTTTAAGATTTTTCATTTAAAAACGTCTGCCCCTTGGGCGCCTGGGTGGCTCAGTCGGTTAAGCGACTGCCTTCAGCTCAGGTCGTGATCCCGGAGTCCTGGGATCAAGTCCCACATCGGGCTCCCGGCTCAGCGGGGAGCCTGCTTCTCCCTCTGACCCTATCCCCTCTCATGCTGTTTCTCTCTCTCTCTCTCTCAAATAAATAAATAAATAAAATCTTAAAAAAACAAAACAAAAACGTCTGCCCCCATATTAATAAATCACGCTTGTTCGTGTTCAGTCCTATATAGAAATTATGTTTATTTTGCAATGATAATTTAAAATAGAACTGAAGTAGACTCAGATACCATAAAATACTCTGATACTTATTTTTGAAATTCTAGTGGCTCTCTCTCCCTGAGTCTTTTATTTTTTTAAGATTTTATTTATTTATTATTTATTTATTTAAGAGAGAGGGCGCACAAGCTGGGGGAGAAGGAGAGAAGGAAAGAATCTCAAGCAGACTCCATGCTGAGTGTGGAGCCCAATGAGGGTCTTGATCCCAAGACCTAAGATCATGACCCAAACTGAAATCAAGAGTTAGATGCTTAACTAACTGAGCCACCCAGGTACCCCTCTGAGTCTTTTAACACTGGATTATGAGTCTTCAATCCTTTAAAAAAATGTAAACACATTAATTAAAATTTGTTTTCTCTCCCTGTGTTTTGATATCACTATTAATTATAAATCTTATCAATCAAATTTGATTAATAGTATTTAAGTATTTACATTTGAGAAGGGGAAAATACACAGGTGAGATTTTTCATGCTGTTATCCTTCAGTGTACTTTGCCTGATTCACATGTAACATGAATTGATTTCACAGTTAGGTTTTTACACATTCAAGCACCAGAGGAAAAGCAGGTCATAATTCTAGAAGATGTATATTAATATGGAAGTGTCAACTTTCAGAATACAGAAAAGGCATAATTAGAAGATGACTGTTCATTCTTTGCACTATTCTGGGGGCAAAAAGCCCTCTTATAGTGGTCAGATTTTGAGTTTTTCCTATTTTTTAATTTTAAAAACTATATCTATCATATTCCAACCCAGTGGAATAGGCAGCTACTTCCTTCTCCCTCCTCCCTTCCTGCCTTCCCTGTCTATCCCTCTCTGATTTACGGGATGAGTGATCCTAAAGGACAGGACTGAATTCCAGTCGAGAAGTTGATTTCTATTGGAGAGTTGGGCATGTAGTTTTATAGGAGCAGTGTTTGTTGGCAGGTGAGCATTTTCCCTTCCAAAGCTCTAAGATCCAAGAGTGGAGGGTATATGGATGATGTGGTCATCACTGTTATTCTTCATACTTACCAAAGTGCCTGGCACATAGCAGATGCTCAATCAAACTCATTCAGGAAAGTCAACTAGCTGGTATCATTGCAATTGCCCAAAGTCAATACATGCAACTCGTTTTGAGTCTGGATCTGCAGGTTCACATGGATCTCAAACAAGGAGAGACAGGCCCTGGTCTACGTGCTTTTGCACAGAACATTTCTCTTTTTAGGAAAAATGTAGAAATTACGATTCATGGACAAAATTGCAAAGTGAATAGCATTCTACTTTCTCATCAGATTTTGTCTCCAGATAATTCTACCCAGCCTGCTTTACCCTTCTCCTGGGCCTGCTTTACCCAACACTCCACCTGTGTGCCCAGAGCCTAGAGTCATATGTAATTACAGTGTTAAGGAAATCCAATGTTCCCGTGCCTTAAACAAAAAAGACACAACCTTTTATTAAAGGATTATGCATAAAGTACTCATATCACACAGATCTATGGGAGAACTATAGTGGCTTTATGATCTATATAGCACTTGGTATTGCCACTCTTAATTTTAGCCATCCTAAGGTATGTAGGTTTGATTCGCATTTTCCTGTTGAGCAATCCTGGTGGGCACCTTTTCACACGTTCGTTGACTTTTTGATTATCTTCTTTTGTGAAGTGCTTGTTTAAGTGTTCAGTTGTTTTGCCTGTTATTTTTGAAAGGATTGTCCTTTTCCTTTACATTCTGAATATAAATCCTTTGTCTCCCCCAAGGTCTGTGGTTTGTATTCTCACTCTCTTTTTTTTTTTTTTTAAAGATTTTATTTATTTATTTGACAGAGAGAGACACAGCGAGAGAGGGAACACAAGCAGGGGGGGTGGGAGAGGGAGAAGCAGGCTTCCCGCGGAGCAGGGAGCCCGATGCGGGGCTCGATCCCAGGACCCTGGGATCATGACCTGAGCCGAAGGCAGACGCTTAACGACTGAGCCACCCAGGCACCCCTGTATTCTCACTCTCTTGATGATGCCTTTGGATGATCAGAAGTTCTTTTGTGTTTTAAAAGCTTTGCCTTTCACAAGGTCATTTTCAGAAGTTTTGTTATTTTAACTTCCATATTTAGATCTAAGACTTACCTCAGATTAATTTTTTTGGTATGACATTTTAATTATGGCCAAAGAATAATGAGCTCTCTCTGTCTTCCTCAAAGACCTTGGTCTTCACATCTATTACTTTATCTGAGTGTGGTCATTTCAACTCAGGCTAGGTCACTGGAGAAGCTGTGGAGATGTTCTGGGGAAGGAAAGACTTTCTTCTCAAGTCCTATCTCTTAAGTGTTCACTCTGGCTTTGAATCCATGTCCAGTTATGTTTGAGGGCAATTCTTGTTCACAAGCATGATGCCACTGTGCAAAACTTACAACTTGTTTAATGGTTGGGGAAAAATCAGGAACTAGATTTCCTGTTCCAAAGCAAAAGTGCCCCAAAGTTAAATAGGCAAGGAAGACTTTATTCAGGGTTATTGTAGTAGGGGAGAGAGACCAGAACTCAGCCTGAGCTCCTCCACTAAAACAGGGGGCAGAAGAGTTTTTAAGGGCTGAGTTGAGTAAGTGAGAGAGTACTGGAGGATGTTGGGCCATCTGTGTTTATGAATTGAATTTTCCAAAGGAATAATACATTGCCTACATTTTTATGATAGGAGGTTGTTTTGCAACTTGGAGCAAGACCCCCACTGCAGTTAGGCTCTTAGTTTCCCATAGGGACTAAGAGACAGCTCTGCTATCTCCTTCGATGGCCTTTCAAAGAGGTGGCTCCCAGGTCCTTGAAAAAACCATTTCTGGGTTGAAAAACTGGCAAGAGGCTTTAAAAAAAGATTTACATACATCTCAGAAGGGCAGAGAAGCCATAGTTACGAATGTTCTAAAGAAAACCTCTAAGTAAAGGGAGGTCGGGGGCCTGCAGTCAGGAAGAAGCCTGTCTCAAGTGGAAACGTTAAGGTTGTCTTGGTCACCTTCTTCTCAGAGACCTGGCGAAGATACTATTAATAAATGCACGCTAGAGTCACCACCTGCTCCCCGGGCCAACTACTTTATCTGCCTACAAGTTGGGTGGGCTTTGCAAGAGTACCAGCCTGGTCAGGGAGCTGCTCTGGGAGCTGATGGTTATCAGGACTGAGGGAGGGAAGCAGAGCTGCTAGTTGTTCCAGATGCTGGGTGTGAGTTTGACACCTGCTTTCCCAGGCGCAGAAGAAAGAATCTCTGCTCTTCTTTGGTTCAGAGCTGGAGGCCATTCGCCAGATGTGTTTGCCTGGAGTGAGGACTGGGGGCCTCTGTGGGCAGCACCGTGGAGGTCTGTGTCCTCCCCCAAAGCCCCACCTCCTCACCTGGGCTTGTCCCGAGAGCCACGTCCAGGGGGATCTCAGGAGCATAGCTGGGGCCTGGGACGGTTTTTTCTGGTTTCAGCTCCACTCTCTCTCCTGCACCCACTCCCCGCCAACACTGTCCCTCTTTTCGGGGCCCAGGGAATTGTGTGTCCTGTGCAAGAGAGGTAGTGAATCCGGGGAGTTGGCCGAGTGGCTTGTCTGGAAAGAATCTGCGTCGGGGGAAGGGAAGCCGAAAGGCTAAAACGGATCAATGAGCAGGAGAGACAGTTCAGGTTGTTCCATGAGCCACGTGGTAGGGCTGGGGTTGTTCCTGGCCTGGAGAAGATGAAGGTAACTTACACTCTGGTCCTGTTTCGTCCAACTCCAGAGGAACCAGTTATGGAGGGTTTACTTACTTTAAATCAAAATATGGGGGAGGGGAAGCCCGACAAACCCCAAATACCCAAACACTCCTGGGATTTCTAGGAGTGACTAAAACAAAACCGTCTCATTTGACTGTCAAAAGAGAGGCCGGTGGTGGGGGAGGGGTGGGGGAGGGGTGGGAGGAAGGGCGTGTCCAACCCCCCCCTTGCTGCTCTGTGTCCATGCAAAGCCTCTTTTCCTGGGGCTCTTTTTTTTTTTTTTTTTAAAGATTTTATTTATTTGACAGAGAGAGACACAGAGAGAGGGAACACAAGCAGGCGGAGTGAGGGAGGGAGGAGCAGGCTTCCCGCGGAGCAGAGAGCCTGACATGGGGCTCCATCCCAGGACCCCGGGATCATGACCCGAGCCCAAAGCAGACGCTTAACGACTGAGCCACCCAGGCGCCCCAGCCTGGGGCTCGTTTCTGAATCATGTTCATTAGCTTGGCCCTGCCACCTGGGTCAAGTACTCCTTTTCTTTTTTTTTAAGTACTCATTTTTTAACATAACAATAGAGAGCAGTGATGAGCAATTTTTTAAAAGAAACAATAGCAACAAATTAAAACCCAAACACCCTCTCTCACTGAGGGGGCGTTGGGGCCCTGAATTACCCAAGCACCAGGGGGGAAGGCCACCACATTTGGAGCCCTAATCTTGGGGTCAGAAAGCTTGGGTTTCTATTCGTTGCCCCTTTCTAGCTGTGTGAGCTGAGAAAAGATTAAGTTTCTGCTCTATTCTTTACAATGGGAATTATATGTAACTCTCACAGGGGTCAAAGGGATGAGAAAAACCTATGGATAGGCCTGGCAGTGACCCTGGCATAGGGCTGCCAGATAAAATACAGGACACCCAGTAAAATCAAAGCTCAGATAAGCAATGAATACTTTATCATACAGACATGTCGAAATAGTGCAATTACTGGGTGTCCTGTGTTTTTGTTTGCTAAATCTGGCATTTGGTAGATATTTCCTCACTTCCGCTTCTTTTTTTTTTTTTAAAGATTTTATTTATTTATTTGACACACAGAGAGAGAGAACAGGCTAGGAGAAGCGGCAGGCAGAGGGAGAGGGAGAAGCAGACTCCCCGCTGAGCAGGGAGCCCGACGCGGGGCTCGATCCCAGGACCCTGGGATCATGACTTGAGCCGAAGGCAGCCGCTTAACCGACTGAGCCACCCAGGCACCCCTCCTCACTTCCACTTCTTCATAAGCTCATCTAAAAAGGATTTTGGACACTGCCTGATTTAAATGTGGGTAAGTTGTGGTTGAAGGATGGGGAGATAAGGAAAGATGACTGTGGCAAAATAGGCTGTAACCATGTTCTTATTTCCACAAGGAAGAATAATACAAAAATGGCATAAAAACACTGAGGGCAAGCATAATGTCCTGCTTGATCATTCATTTATTCTTTATGGAGCTCTTAAATAAATCATGTTTCGGCAAAATGATGCTTTTTTTTTTTTTAAGAGAGAGAGATTGAGCGCACACAAGCAGGGGGAGGGGCAGAGGGAGAGGGAGAAGCAAACTCCCCGCTGAGCCACCCAGGCACCCCCAAAACGATGCATTTTTATTTAAAAATTAAAAATACGTTCAGAGTGAGTTTTTTAATAACATGGAAAGGTGTTTATGGAATAGTGTTGAGTGAGAAAAGCAGGTTAAAAAATTGTAGCTACATTATGATCTTTACTACATTAAAATGCATTTAAAAATCTGAGAAGAGGGTGCCTGGGTGGCTCAGTCAGTTAAGTGTCTGCCTTCGGCTCAGGTCATGATCTCAGGGTCCTGGGATCAAGTCCCCATGTCGGTCTCCCTGCTCAGTGGGGAGTCTGCTTCTCCCTCTCCCTCTGCCCCTCCTCCTGCTCATGCTCTCTCTGTCTCTCTCTGTCTCTCTCTCTCTCAAATAAATAAATAAAAATCTTTAAATAAATAAATAAATAGCTGAGAAGAAATACGTGAAAATAAGTGGGAGTCACTCGATTTTTTTGTTCATCTTTGCATCATTAGTGTTTTCAGTATTGTCCAGACTTTCTATAATAAACTTATTACTCTTAGAATTAATAAAGTTCTCTCTTAAGTTAAATTAGATTTACAGTTTATTGTTTTAAATTATAAATAAAATTCTAAATGAAATAAGTGGCAGGAAACTTAACTTTAAACTCTTGATTATGGGCAAAATGTAGAAGTTCAGATTATAAAGAAAACCATACAGTTGATTTTTTTTTAAAGATTTATTTATTTATTTTAGAAAGAGGAAGAGAGTGTGAGTGGGGAGAGGGGGAGAGGGAGAGAATCTCAAGCAGACTCCTCAATGCGCGGGGGGCCCAACGTGGGGCTCGATCCCATGACCCTGAGACCATGACCTGAGCCAAAATCAAGAGTCAGACGCTTGACCGACTGAACCACCCAAGCCCCCCAACACAGTTTATTTTTTCAAAAAACCTTTGTTATGAAGCATAATATGAACAGGATAGTATAGAAAACATAAATGTACAACTGAAACACATTTTCTAAAAAGAGGGACCCAGGTAACCACCTAGGTCAAGACAGAACACTGTCAGCATCCCGGAAGCCACCTTAGGCACCTTTTCACTTGCTCCCCCCTAGTGGTTTGTGTTATTTACTTCCTTTTCCTTTTGTTTCAGTTTTACCACCTAAATTGCATCCCTAAAAAAAAAAAAAGTATATATATATATCTATATATGTATATAGATATATATGTATATGTACATATATATAGTATATCTATATACATATATATATAGTTTAGTTTGGCTTATTCTTGAACTTGGTATAAATGGAATCAAATGGTAAGTATTCTGTTGGGCCTGGCTTCTTTCATTCAACTTGCCAAGATTCATTCATATTGCCCAGCATTGTGATCATTTATTCATGTTTGTTGCTTTGTTGGTCTTTCAATGTAGACTGTACTACCACTGATTTATCCATTCTACTGTTGATGAACATGTGGGTTGATTCCATTTGGCTTTGCTAACTGCAGCTTCTATTGATATCCTTGTCCATGTCTCCTGGTACACATGTGCTCACTGGCTGATGTTCTGTGCCCCGACCTTACTTCGTGCTGAGATTTCCACCCATCTGTAACTATAAAAGGAAAACTGATAAAGACCCTGAAGTTTGGGAATCAGAAGCTGTAGATCTTGTTGTCATGGATTGGTTCCTACTCATGACAAATTCAGATTTTGAAGGACTGAAAACCCAGCAGTTTTCTTTTTTTTTTTTTTTAATATTTTATTTATTGACAGCACAAGCAGGGGGAGTGGCAGGCAGAGGAAGAGGGAGAAGCAGGCTCCCTGCTGAGCAAGGAGCCCGATATGGGGCTCGATCCCAGAACCCTGGGATCATGACCTGAGCTGAAGGCAGATGCTTAACCGACTGAGCCACCCAGGTGCCCCCCAGCAGTTTTCTTAAATGTCAGAATAAACCTGCTGTTATTTTAAATGCATTAGAAACTCTTTTACTTATTTGTGGAACATAAGGAATAGCATGGAGGACATTAGGAGAAAGAAGGGAAAAATGAAGGGGGGCAAATCGGAGGGGGAGGTGAACCATGAGAGACTATGGACTCTGAGAAACAAACTGAGGGTTTCAGAGGGGAGAGGAGTGGGGGGGGATGGGTTAGTCTGGTGCTGGGCATTAAGGAGGGTACGTACTGCATGGAGCACTGGGTGTTATACGAAAACAATGAATCATGGATCACTGCATCTAAAACTGGTGATGTATGGTGACTAACATAATAAAATTAAATTAAATTAAAAAAAAAAAGCTCTTTTAAATGGCAAGGATCAGTCTTAAAAGGCTTGGCCCCCCCCAAGTGAATAGCATTTAAATGTGAAGATCTCCATATTTTGACTAACAAAAACATTTGCCAATATTCCAAATTAGGCAATGTTGGTTTTAGCCAGAATCAGAAATATTTTTTTGAGCCAGAAGAGATTTTAGAGACACTATCTGGCTGAGTCCCTTGGTTTTCTAAATCAGTAGCTGAAACCTCCTTGGGGGCAAATGTCTTCCCAATGTCACACTTAACTAGTTAGTATAGAACCAGGACTAGAATGAGGACTTCTTAGATGTTATTGAACTCCTCCAAAATATTACGTGGGGCTACCTTTTAATTGGGGAATGTGTTGAAGGCTGAGAATGTTATTCTGCCATTGTCACCATCATTATATCCAACTTATTCATATACCCACCTGCACATGAGGGCATTTACTTGATTCTCCTGGCATCCCATTGTTACCACAGGGTATGGTAAGATCATACATATTATATGGTACTGGTGCAGTGGTTACAGTTTGTAGTATTTTGATCCATAAGGCAACAGGTGGCGTTAAATTGTTGAATTCTGGCAAGCAATAGCTCTGTATTCACCTAACCACATTTTATAGGCTACAGAATGGAAGAGCACTAGAGATAACTCTTTGCAAGCCCTAATGCTGTGGTTACCAAATGCTGGTCTGAGATCTGGCACTGGTTTGCCATGGTATTTTTCTTGATTAGTGGTAACATGAGGAAAAAAGGGACAAAGTAAGGAGTTTTCCATAAAGTTAACTTTGTTCACTTTAAAGAGAATACCTTCTATGCTGAGACTTGTCTTTCCTACTTTTGTGTGTGTTAAAATGTACTTTCTTTAATAGTATATTTATGGTATTTATAGTTTAAAAATGGTTTTGAGGGCAATGCTTATAACTGTTTTATTTGCTATTATGTACTCAAACCTAGCTTAGGGCCTGACATAGGAGACATAGTGAATATTTAAATGAATGAGTAAAAGGTTTATATCCCTAGTTTGGTCACCAGTTTTTTTTGGGTGATGGGATTTTACGAATCCCTGAAATCTAGAAGTCTGATAAATTTCAGATTGTCACTCCTGAGGAATGCTACAAAACACCTAGTATACTGGAGTGTCCCCAACCAAAATTCACATCTACTTGGTTCCTGAGAAGGTGAACATATTTGGAAATAGGGTTTTTGCAGATACAATCAAGTTAAGATGAGATCATAATAGATTAGAATGGGCCCTGATCCAATTACTGGCATCCTTATAAGAAGAGGAGTTGGGACATGAGGATACAGGGAAAAGGCCATGCAATGACAGATGCTAGGAAACAGAGATTGAAGGATGTACCTCCAAGCCAAGGAATGCTGCAACCACCAGAAGCTGGATGAGGCAAGAAAGGGTGTCCCCAGAGACTTCAAAGGGAGCATGATCCTGGGGACACCTTGATTTTGGACTTCCAGCCCCAGAACTGTGAGAGAATAAATTTCTGTTGTTTCACGCCATCTGGTTCATGGTCCTTTGTTATGACAGCCCTAAGAAACAACTGTATCTAGGAGTCCAGACCAGTGGATGTGATGGGAAGTAGAGGGGAAAAGGGTAAGATTTCTAGGAATGGACTCTGTCTCCTATAATCATTCGGTTTGGGGGCACAAAAAGAGAATACCCATGTTACTGCTTTAGGGTATAATTAATGACCATAAATATAGGGGAATCATTATCTGGAGACTACTTTTCTATTTTTACTCATGAAAGATTCAGGAGAAATGCTTTGGGATGATTTTGGAAGGATTTTTGTTAGTTAGGAATCTTGGTGGAAAGAGATCTTAGGTACTTGGGACAGATTAGAACCCAAAATGAGTTTCTAAAAAGCTGAGTATAAATCAGTTTTTTAAATTAATCTATTTTAAATGTATAAATATTATAAAGGTCCAGTGTTTAAGCAATTGTATGATGAATTCACATATAAGACAAAGAATATAGAATACTTTGGGAGTGAACATTTATACCCTAATGTGTAACAAATATATCTAGATTGCCATATTTCCCATTTGCCTAAAACAAGAACCTTCTATATAAAAGAAAAGAGGAGGTCAGTTTTAACTAAAGATTTAAAAAGATAGGTAATGTTATTATTTTTTTTTCTTTAAAGATTTTATTTATTTATTTGACAGGGAGAGACAGCGAGAGAGGGAACACAAGCAGGCGGAGTGGGAGAGGGAGAAGCAGGCTTCCTACAGAGCAGGGAGCCCGATGCGGGGCTCGATCCCAGGACCCTGGGATCATGACCTGAGCCGAAGGCAGACGCTTAATGACTGAGCCACCCAGGCACCCCAAGATTGATAGTTATTTACAAGCTTCCTTAGGGCGGGTAATTTTGTCTATACTATTTACTGGGGGTAAATGGTGCCTACACATAGATTTTCAATAAATATCTGTTGAATAAGTGCCCCAGGTGATTTACATTGTTACTGGAAGAGGTGGGATTACAAGGTCTTTATTTCTTGGTCTAATACTTCATTGTTGTGATGTAATATAATACATCTGTTTATTTCTATGAGGCAGGACGTGAGAAATAAGAAAAAGACAAAGAATCATGGGATTTAAAAGGGTGCACTAAAAATCTGAAAAGCTCTGAAGTGTATTTATAAAGTGGACTACCTAAAATGAGTGGCAATCTGAGCTCTGGAGAGAGTTCAAATGGTAAGTTTTGTGAGGGAGGGGTAAAGATTTAGAGAGAACAGGAGGTATCTTCCTGCCAGTGAGAAGGGAACATACGAATTCAGTTTAGCCACCTGGGGCCCATTTAGTGCACTAGAGCAGTAATTTGCTAAATGGGTCCCTCGTAGTAAAAAAGAATGAGTAAATAGTGAGCAATTTAGGCGTGGTAAACCACTAGTAGCTCAAGGGATGTAAGAATGTGAAACTATAATTAGATCCCATGTTCATAATGTGCTAACTAAATGTATTACATTGTATATTGCATCTTTCTGAGTTTATTTCTGGACACAGCTGAGCCCTTAGCAATTCAGACTGAAACCATCCCAGCTATCAATTCATGCTTCCATTAAAATTCCAACTGCTTATATTAGAAAAAAATTCCAACGATGGTTTCTTTTATCTTGGATCTAAGGATGCAAACAGGATTAACCTAGATGCAAAACACAGCAAGTCAGTTATAAATCACACAGCATAAAATAAACTGTGGCAATAAATTGAAAATTATGTTCTCTTTTTCTATACTTAGCTGTGAAAATATTTTAACAAGTTGGCATCAGGGTTTGCAGCTTTTACATCTGTTGTTTCTTTTCAGGATTATCTTTTAGCATTTTAAGATGTGATTCTTTGAAGAGTGTGGTTAGTCAGAAATGCGGTATTAGACTGTACATTTGGAACACTTTAAAGGGTAGGGGGCATTCATGAGTTACATGGTTTCAGGATACTGGCCTATTCCCCACTCTACTTTTAGTAGAAGCTGCTATTTCATGGGTGTCTGGAAAACATTTGTCCTTTACTGGAATCCTTTTCTTATTCAGAGAAATGGTATAGTGTGGGTTGGCTCAGATGGTCTGAATGATGTTCCATGATACTAGCAAGTTCTAAGCACAAGTTTCATTGCCCTTATCAATGTCTGTTATTTCAGCTGTGAGGTTCCAGTTGATCTAGTGGTAGGGGGACTGTATTCTCTATGAACTCTCCTTTTCTTTCTCTCTCTACTCTCACCTCCAAGTTTAGTGACTTTATTGAAGGTTTGGAGGTGGAACAAGGGGATGGGTCACACTGTGCACCCTTGTTCTTCTGCTCTACCCTCAACTCTGATTTTTATTATTCTGGGTGCAGTGGAATATGGCACCTTTCAGACTATGGATGCTGTGCATAAAATAGTTCATCTATGTAGAAATTATATTCTACATTCTTCTTCTTCCTCACCCTGTCCCCAACACAGGATTTTTTGTTTTGTTTTGTTTTTTAGGCTGGAATGTATTTCCTTTTTTCTTTATGCTGAGATACTTTAACATTGACACTACTCATTATGTCCCTCCTCCTCCCAATTCACTAATTCCTCATACTAAGTGGGGCAGGTGTGTATGATGACTCCCAGCCCCTCCTACCTCCAGTACTTTGGATACCAAATTCTCTGAGCTGTGTTTTTTCTTTAATTTTTTTCCCCTTGGAGGAGGTGTTTTGGTTATAAATACCTTCAAAGAGTAAACAAAATTCCTAGAGGATAAAAATGCAGAGTTGGGGTGATTGTATAAAGCTGAATGACGGGGACCAGAGCTAGATTAAGTACAGTACTACAATTTCTTAGAGAGGATGCAAATGGATATTAGGCCAATGGTAACAGTATTTATGATTAGAACAACCTTTCCCTGAGTTTGGTACATTAGCTAAAGAAATATCCCTTTAGAAGGGAGCTATATGGGGGCTATAAGCTATAAGCCATATTTCTTAAATAGCAAAAATTAAACAGGTTTGTAGGAAATCAGCTAAGGAACTAATGAATAGAAAGAGGTGTAAACAGTCCATGTTTTAGGATTGAAATTTAACATGCTCTTTGTTTTTTAATCTAATTTAAGAAAGGCTAAATTAAAATACCATTCTTTTCATTTCTAGAACGAATAGTTTGTGTTAGGAGTTGTTCAAGGCAACATACAGATTAGTGTCGTTGAAATTTATCTTCAATATCATTACCTCTTTTCTGCCTTTTTCAGAGACAGATCCTTCAGCAACTACCCAGTTTCATTTGTTACAGAAAATTTCATCCAAAATGAGTCTCTATTTTTTTGACTTCCTAGAGAAGGTCAGTTCCCCTTGTTTTATTTTTGTTTCTTTTCATGGCACCTTGTAGTTTCCCCTTTCTACATCCCTCTCACTTGTTGAATGTCTTTCTTCATAACCTATAAGCTCTATGAAGGCAAGGACAGTGTCTGATTTATTCAATTGCTTACCACAGTGACTGGTGTATAATATGTTTATGATTATTTGTTAAATTCATTGACATGACTGTCTTATCTCTTGGGAGAATTTGCATTCTCCCTAATTTAAAAAAATGGAACTCTGCTGTTGATTGAATTGAAATGCAATAAAAATTAGTTTCATGAGGCCAAGGGGTAAGATTTCAAAATAAAGATATAGAAAATCATTTTCAGGAATTTCAAGAATTAAGAGAAATATTTATTTTTATCCTGGTAGCATCCTCCATTCCTCTTCAGTGGAATTGTGTAGATAACCTAAGAGTGAGTTTCCTTGCCCTTATCAATTTATTTCAGTGACAAGTTGTAGCTGATTTCTCTTTTTTCTTTCTTTTTTTTTTTAAAGATTTTATTCATTTATTTGAGAGAGAGAATGAGAGACAGAGAGCACGAGAGGGGAGAGGGTCAGAGGGAGAAGCAGACCCCCCCGCTGAGCAGGGAGCCCGATGTGGGACTCGATTCCGGGACTCCAGGATCATGACCTGAGCCGAAGGCAGTCGCTTAACCAACTGAGCCACCCAGGCGCCCCTCTTTTTTTTTTTAAGGTTTTTATTTTTAAGGAATCTCTACACTCAAGTGGGACTTGAACTCATGACCCCGGGATCAAGAGTCCCATGCTCCACTGGTTGAGCCAGCCAGGCACTCCTCATCTCTCTCTCTCCTTGGCACCCCCCACCCCCTTTCCAGGTTTAGTAACTTTATTGAAGTTAAGGCAGGCCCTGGATAGTAGCAGTTGACAGAATCTCTCATGTGAAAATCCAGATTTATAAAACATTCTGAGGAATGGTAATTCAATTAAGAAGGTTTACTAAATTCTTTTAAATAGCAAGCTATTCTAGTGTAGCCTACAGTATTGTTTTAACTGATGAGTGCAACTTTTCAGACCACAACTAAACATTGTAGCAGCAAAAACCATTTTTTTCTCCTTAATGTTTAAAGAAAAAACAAGGTAACACATAAGAGAGAATACACAGGACGAGCCAATTTCATATCCCACCACGTCTTCAGTCCATTATTTCTTCTACTTTCCACCGCTTCCGTTGTTATTAAGTTACTTCAAACTTTAAGGTCAATGGGAAAAAAGACGCCAACACTTTGCCTTTTTCCTTCTCACATATAGTTGCGGGAGGATCGGCTCGGGGTTGTACGATTTAACAAAAAGCGCTTTCAACAACTGTCCAAGTTAGAACTTCCAGATGCTGTCTTCCCTGGCCTGGAAAAAGCGGGGAAAATTGAGGTTGGCCACTTTCACGGCCAGTTATCCCGTGGTGCTCTGGGTGCGTTTTTGCATCTCATACAGTGGGTGGAAGTGAGAACCAAGGAACGGGGACCTTCATACCGTGTAGAGTTCCTCAAAGCCCTCAATTTAAATCAGGGAAAACGAAAGTCTTGTGGGGAACGGGAATGGGCGGGTTGGGCACAAGTTAAAGAACAAGAACATTCCCAGGTACTGAGTTTAACAGCAGAGGGCACAATACCCACTGCCCATAGTCAGCGGCTGGCTGCAAGGAGGGGCATAAAGAAAGGAACTCTGGGGCTTGTGGTTCGCCATGTTTTCCTCGAGCATGTTTGTCCCGCAATAGAACTGCAACTCCCAGCGTGCACCGCGCGCTTCCCTCTTCTCAGCCGGCGCCTCTCTCTTCTCAGCCGGCGCCTCTCTCTCAGCCGGCCCCTCTCCCAAGGCCTGCGCAGGAACCTCCCGGGAAACTGCCCCCCCCCCCGCCCCGCCCCGCCCTCGTACGCACGCGTCACGTTTGTTTACCCTGAAGCCCCGCCTCCCCTCCATCCTCCAGCTCTCTCCACTCTTCCCGGGAATGCCGTCATGCTAACGATGCATATTCATGAGGCCCTCGTGGATCTCCCGCCCTGCCCGCCTCCCGCCTTCCCGCTCCAGGCGCGTGATTAATATTCAATGAGCCCGGCTACGCGGCTGGTTCGCCGCGGCGAGGTGGGGCGGGGGGGGGCGGGGGGGAGCGGGCGGGGCCTGTGCTCCCGAGTCCGCGACCCGGGCGGGGAGGGCGTGTGTAGGGGGGGCGGTGGCGGCGAGGCGGGCGGGCGCGCGGGATGGAACACCGAGACACCGACGGAATGCTCCGAATTGCCACATAATCCCCTGGAACGGCCACGCCGAACGCCATTGGCTTCTCCCTTCTCCCCGCGCTGCCGCCGCCGCCGTCTCCCACCTTCGCCTCACCGCCTCCCTCTCCTCCCGCTGCCTCCGGAGCTGGGGGGGAAGCGCGAAGCCCCACTGCAATGGAGCCCGCCGCCGCGGCTACGGCGCAGCGACTCCCAGAGACCAGCAGGGAGGACCGAGCTCCGGCTCCGGCGGCGGTGGCGGCGGCGGCTCTGGCGGCAGCGGCCGGGGGCGGCCGGAGCCTGGAGCCCGCGCTGACCCCGGCGGCCCCGACCGGCGGGGCGCGGGAAGAGGCCCCCGGCGAGGCGCAGCCGG
>NC_058416.1:13562048-13689669 GCF_002201575.2 Neomonachus schauinslandi | reverse complement strand
GGGTCGCCGGCGGCGGCGCGGGGCGCCCCAGCCCACCGCCGGCGGGGCTGCCCCGGTGCCCGGGGCCGGCAGCGGCGCCAACTCCCTCCTGCTGAGGAGAGGGCGGCTGAAAAGGAATCTGTCCGCGGCCGCCGCCGCCTCATCGTGCTCGTCCTCTTCCTCCTCGTCGTCGTCGTCCTCGGCTGCTGCCGCCTCGCACTGCCCCGGCGCCGCCGGCCTCTCTGCCTCCTGTTCGGCCTCCGCGTCGCTGTGCACCCGGAGCCTGGACAGGAAGACGCTGCTCCTGAAGCACCGGCAGATGCTGCAGCTGCAGCCGTCGGACCGGGACTGGGTGAGGCACCAGCTCCAGCGGGGCTGCGTCCACGTCTTCGACCGCCACCTGGCCTCGACCTACCTGCGCCCGGTGCTCTGCACGCTGGACACCACGGCCGGCGAGGTGGCCGCACGCCTCCTGCAAGTGGGCCACAAAGGCAGCGGTGTGGTGAAGGTGCTAGGCAAGGGC
Organism: Neomonachus schauinslandi; assembly: GCF_002201575.2. Classification (NCBI taxonomy): domain Eukaryota; kingdom Metazoa; phylum Chordata; class Mammalia; order Carnivora; family Phocidae; genus Neomonachus; species Neomonachus schauinslandi. The sequence goes on along the minus strand of NC_058416.1, from coordinate 13,689,167 downwards.
CTGGGCCCCGCGACCGGCACGCAGCGCCCCCCCGACGTCGGCCCCCGGCTCGCGCCTGCGGAACCCCGGGACTTGGGGCCGCCGCCCGGGAGGAGCGGGCTGGCTGCCGTCGGGGGCCCGCGGCGCGCGCCTCCCGCGGACCTGCAGCTGCCGGGCGGCCCGGGCGGGTGGGCGCGCCGCGCCTCCCGCGCCAGCCCCGCGCCGTCAGACTCCAGCCCGGGTGAGCCGGGCGCCCCGCAGCCCCCGGACGGCGCAGCCGCCGGCCCGGCCTCCGACACCGAGAGCTTCAGCCTGAGCCCCAGCGCCGAGAGCGTGTCCGACCGGCTGGACCCCTACAGCTGCGGCAGCGGCTCCTCTTCGTCGTCCGAGGAGCTCGAGGCTGACCCGGCCCCGGCTCCGGGCCAGCCCCGCCTGCCCGGCCGCTCCGCGCCATCCCGGCTCGGGGCGGGCGCCCGGCCGCCTTCCCCGACGGCCTCCCCGCCTCTGCTGCAGCCGAAAGACCCGAGGGGCGTTGACGGCCCGGGAGGGGCCGCCCGCGACCGGCCTCGGGAGGAAAAGGCGGCTGCAGCTACGGCCGTTGGCCGCCCCCAGTCGACCCCGGGTGGGAACGGGGCGGCCCCGGAGAAAGCGCCTCCGCCGCCCACCCTGTACGTGCAGCTCCACGGAGAGACCACCCGGCGCCTGGAGGCAGACGAGAAGCCATTGCAGATCCAAAATGACTACCTCTTCCAACTGGGATTTGGGGAGTTGTGGAGGGTGCAGGAGGAAGGCATGGACTCGGAGATTGGCTGCCTCATCCGCTTCTATGCAGGTAAGAAATTCACCTGTATTGTGACGTGTGGGGTGTAAACACTTTAGGTCCCGAGGAATGAGTACAGTCGGCCGTCTGTCCAGACCAGGAGTACCTGTACGTCCTCGGGAGTCTTTGTTACTTCTTTACAGCGTTCACCTCCCTTCTGTGTAATACTAAGTGGAGCAATTTAAAAATCCGCGAGTTGCTGTCAGTCTTGAGGGCCCAGAGGTGGGGAAGCGCTGTTGGAAGAGGTGGCAGAGCCACCAGGAAACACAGGTAGCAGCTACTTCTGAAAGAGGCAGTAGTACTTTTAACAACGAGGGGACTTTCTTCAGGCCTCGCCTCGAGGGCATGCTGGGTTTGAGGCAGTTTGGGATTTCAGGTAAACCATCTCGTGCACATCATACAGACTGAGGGAAATGACCAACAGACATGCTCCAGGTCACTCCTTGTGCATTTGTCCACAGTTGGCCATTCCTGCGTGACCCCCAGGAGCTCCTTTCTTGTCACTTGGGGCGCTCGTTCAGCTCTCTGTCATGCTCATTTGCCCACTGAGTCCTCGCTAACAGATGGGACCCTTCTTAGTGGTACTTTTCTCCAGAGCTTTTTTTTTTTTTTGCTTTATTTCAGTTTCATCTGCAGGTTTGATTCTTGCACCCAAAGTGATGTCGCCTATTTCTCATTTCTTACTTCCAGCCTCTATAACCCGGTCTGACCATTGCAGTGTGACTTGAAATAGGGATCACAATAAGACTTGAAGTGGTTACCATTTCTTGAGATGGGATCTAAAATCCTCCTCTTTTTTTCGGTTCTAGATGAAAACTTCTTTAATTTTTCTATTTTTTCCCAGCTTTTTGAGATAGGATTGATGTATTAGGTCTAATTCTTGACCAGGATTGACTAATGTTTCTCTCTTGATTAAAGACTTGGTGGGTGCTAAATTAGGGAGCTATAGATCCTGGTTGTTATATTGGAGCCTTATATTTGTGTGCATCTTTTTCTGGTTTAAATAATTATGTTCTTAATGATAAGAAATTTTATTTAAAACAGTTAGCATAACAAAGTTAAATGAGGAGAGTTAAATCTGGTGCTGGTGGAAAAATTATCATACTTGTAACTTTATTAATCTGTTGCCATTCTAACTTAATGTTTTTGGTTCAACTTGTGTCTTAGTGGCAACTTAGTCAGTTTGAATGAAGAGATCTTTACTCCCACATTGAAATATGCAAGACCAGTAACGTTCCTGGTGAGATGTTCTTTTAAGTTTCATTGAAGTTTTTCTATAATTCAAGTGGATTTCTGATGGATTTTTGCCTTATAAAGAAAACCATGTGATAATACAATAGCATTTGCAGTATCTGAAGATAATATCTCAACTGGATGGCATGGCTTTACAAGTTTATGACCTAGAAAATAGGTGGGTTTTTTTTTTTAATTGTAGGAGGAGCAATATATCCTTTTCTCCTGGAACTCATGTATTTTGTAAAATACTGTTATTTTACAAAACATTAAATGGTAATCACGCTTGGAATGAGAATATTAACGTGAGAATGATAAATGCTCTTATAACCAAACCAATTAAACTGAAATATATAGAAAGCAAAGGATATGTAAACAGTATTGAACAAATTTTATATAGAAAGAGCTCTGTATCTCTTGTTTTCCTGATGTTGATTACAATAAATGTTAGTGGGAAAGGTTTCGGGTGTCCTAGTCATGAAATTTAAATCTTTGATTCCCTTGATTGCCTCTTCAAGTGTGTCTAAAATATTCTGAGGGACGTACAGTGTTTTTGTTGTTTTGTTTTTTAAAGCTTATCAATATAAAAGTGACAAATTTTCTTTCTGGTTGAATCTTAAATTTCTGGTGTGGTCATTTTACTCTTTTTGTTTTGCTTTTTATGAAAAGCCGTAATTACTATTTCTTTCTGAACTTGCTTCATCTCTATGTATGCACAGCATAAATACACACATGCCTCTGTGTACACACTTGTAAAAATAGTAAAATGGATGTCGCACACAGTATCCAACCTATTCTTGAATGTGAAGCCACTGTTCAGGTGTCCTAGAAGGAAGATGCTTGATTGTTATAGAAATGGCTAGTTTATTTTGTTTTTTTACACAGAGTTGAGCCTATTTTAAACCCAAGGTAATATACAAAATGTCTGTTGATACTCATTTGCCATAGAACAAAATTCAGCTTATAGTGAATCCATTTGAACTTTTGCAAGAAAGTTTAGTTATTAAGGAACAAAAGGGCCTTGTCCTTAAGGTGGTCTTACTTGTTACGGGAACACTGTGAAGACTTCACACAGTGAGGGTTTGTACCTGGCTGGAGGAGATTCCTAGAAATTCCCTCTGCAGAGGAATGTAGGATACCCAATGGGAGTGTTACATTTTGGTAGTAATTCTTTTCCTTAGGAAAAAGAGAATTAAGGTTTGTTTTAGAGGACACTCTTTAAGAGGGTATTGTGTGCCACATTTGTTTTTATAATTTTACGTATAACTTAGTCTTATTGCTGCACATCTTTTTGTTTATATGTGTAGTTGGAGTTAAGGATAGATGAGGAAGTTGCCTTTGAAGCCATTTGAATACATTACTGTATTTAAATTGAGCTCATTATCTGCTTTCTAGTTATCTAGTCAGCTGCTTTTTTTTTTTTTTTTTTGAGACTTCTTTGTCCAGCAGAGAACTTTCATTCTTTTGAAGGTCACCTTTCAATGGAATTTCAGTATTTATAACTTGACTCGTTATTATTAAAAGTCTTTGAGAGGCATTTGCAGCCTTTGAATATTTAAATACTTATTTGGGTAAAGTAAAATGAAAGTCTTTAATGAACTATAAGGTGTTGGATGAAAGGTGCTATTTACAGAGTTGTTAATGAAAACTTAGTTTGAAAATTGTTATTGTATCTTTCAAGCATTCTTTTAGCTGATTTAAAAAAGACAAAATTTAAGTGGCTTTATATGAAATTACTGGTTTTAAGTATTTTAAGTACATTAACATTTAATTTCCTTTTAAAATGAACCATCTTAAATTCTAATTGGAAGAGAGTAATTTTAGGTTAAAAAGTTTAAAAATTTATGTTGCTTGACATAAATAATGGACTTCAAAAGATTAATGAGCTTTGTGTTTTGGATTCCCTGGGCAGTCTGAGTCATTGACCAAGGGCAGTATTAAGCTATATGTTTTTTGACGCTTGCACCACATTTTAGATTTAGTAGTCTAGCTAATTCAGTTCAAATTGTAATAGTGGGAAAGGATGTTGAGAGAATGGAGAGCACACCCACTGTGCCTGGTGAATCTTGGATAAGATATTTTTATGTGACTTATTGGGATTGCTCAGGAGAACAGTCTCCTAACCCCTCTCATATTTCTTCTCTTTTTCTCTTTTGGGAATGATCAAACCTTACATGGTTTCCTACATGGAAACCGAGAAGGGGTGGTTCAGCATTAAGCTGTAATATTGACCAGCAGGCTCTTATTACTATAATTACAGCAGTATTGAGTCACGTGGTATGAACATGTGACACCAGTGTGTGCTTGAACAGTCTTTTCGATTTTAAGAACAAAGGATTTAACTTTATTTTTGTTGTTTTATATTTACATTTTATATTTGTTGTTTTTGATGTAAAGTGCATGCTATCTTTTCCTTCATAACTGTGGTTTGAGAACATTTATTAACATGTTGGATTTTATTATCTTCAAAAAATTTTAAAGGGCTTTCACATAAATTATCTCATTTGTCCTTTCAAAAACATTATTAGGGAGGAGTCGGTGTCAATCCTCTTTTCAGGAGAAACATGCACAGAGAGGTTTGCCTCTTGCTTGTGGTTTTTCAGTCCTTGGCAGAGCTGAGAATAGAGAGCTGGGATGTTCTGTTTTGCAATTCATATCACTTTCCATGAATCGATGCTGAATTTCATTTACACTTGATTTTTACACTTGGTTAGAAGCATTCAGAAAATACGCTATTTTTCTTGGTAATGAGGTGATATCCTCCAGTCCAAAGTGGTATTCCTTGTGAAATGTTGATGGCCCTATTTTTTATCATGCTGCCTTTAAAAACCTAAAGTACCAAGCCTGGCAAATAAATAGGCAATACAGAAAGAGTACTGAAGTGTTGTAAATATTCTGGTTGCAATAGTCATACTTGCATTTAAGTTGTTAGGGAATGACGTTTACTTCATGACTTTTTTTTTTTTTTGACCATGCCTCATTTGTTAAACTGTAAATCTTCATTGGGTATAGAGAATTAACACTTCATCTGAAAAGTGGATAACTTTTCAGGGTGGAGGTGTGGCAATTCAGTTCCTTTAAAACATAGCCTTACTTGTAAAGTGTTGAAAATATACGTCAGAAAAGTCTTGCTTAACTCTATTTTAAAGAGTTTTTAAATTCTAAAATTCTATTTTAAAATAGAATTGTTGGTACTTTAGTGATAGTGCTTTATTGGTGTTACTATGCTATTGTTACAATTATTTTTATAATTCATACATTATAGAGAGCTAGAATTTCCCTGAATTTCATAGTTGTTTCTAAACTGTGTGTCTTTTGTGCTCAGTGAAATAATTGCAGGGAGAGGAAATGTGTAAGTTAGGTTTTAAAGTTTCTGGGTTCAGAATTCTTTTTGTTGCTATAAGATTGTTAAATCCACCACCTTAAATGATTGGTTATCCAGAGGTCATTATTTTTTATTTTATTTATTTATTTATTTTATTTTATTTTATTTTTTTAAAGATTTTATTTATTTATTTGAGAGCGAGAATGAGAGAGAGAGAGAGCATGAGAGGGGGAGGGTCAGAGGGAGAAGCAGACTCCCTGCGAAGCAGGGAGCCCGATGCGGGACTCGATCCTGGGACTCCAGGATCATGACCTGGGCTGAAGGCAGTCGCTTAACCAACTGAGCCACCCAGGCGCCCCGGAGGTCATTATTTTTTAAAGTGTAAAGTGTTTTTGTTGTTTCTTATTCTTTCTTTTTAGAGCCCTGAATTTGATTTATTGGTAACATAACATTCATTGACATTCTTTATGATCCAAGCCTAGTATAATACTTGGCATTTTAGTTTAAACATTTGTTGAATTTGTGGAATTTTGTTCAGCAGCTGGTGGAGTATGCCCTGATTCTTCAGCCTTCCGTCCTGTTTGGGTCCCCAGGGATGTGTTAAACACACATACACTCGGAGGCGTTTCTCCCAGGGCAGGAGATTTTAGATGTGCCACATACTACTAATATCTTCTGTTGCACATGAGTGAAGCTCTATGTGGATTTTGAGAGAGCAGTTCTCTCTCAAAGTTTTCTTAGAGTTAACAGGTGTTTTTTTTCCCCCCTTCTTTTCAAAGGCATCTCTTACCTCAACTTTGAGATGAATTTAATGAGACATCTGTCAAATGAGGCATTTTAGATTTAATGATTTTGTTATGTGCCAGGGTGGAACACAGTTCAGTCTATCTGGACAGGAGAAGGGTTTAATTGTATTGTGAGAGTCAGGAGATCCTGAAGCCACTCAGTAGAAAAGCTTTTCCTTTAAAAAAGATGCCTGACATTTTGAAAAAGAGAAGTTATCAAAATGTCTGGGAAAATGAAGCCTTAAAAAAAAAATTCCCACTTTCTAAAACCCACTCCACCCCTTTAATCCCAGGCATCTGGTGTAACACTGGTAATGAGGGGTTTTGAATCTGGCCTCATGTCCCTGTGCTTCTAGGGCAAGCCCTTTTTTTATACTTATGTTCAGTTTTCTGAAGATAGTATAATTAAAACAAAAAAAGTGACCATGTGGATTCTTTAGACATATTAGGTATTTATAGCCTAAGTCTTTGTGATGGGTTGGGTTTTGATTTGTATGAAACTTCAACTCTAGGCTTTGGGAGATTTTGATAAATTTTAAACTCAGAGATCTGGAAGGAACAGACTTTAGTGATATTCTAATTAAAAGACATTAGGATATTTGGTTAACTGTGAAATAGCAACTCTTCTAGGTTGCACAGTGTACCTTTGAGTCAAGCATAATGACAGTTACTACATTACTGAAGTGTCATGACACTTTGATTTAGAGGTGGAATGGTTTGGTTACATATTTTGTATATAATATATGCCCAGAATACCTTTTAGTATGTTTAATGAAACCAAGCATAACCTTCCCAGAACGCCAAGTTCTTGCTGAAATAATTTTTTCCCTGTTGTATTTTTACATTTGAGGTTGCTTTAGTACATTGTAAGATGTATATAATGATAAAGTGTCTTGTTCAGGTACAAGTCCAGGAGCTTCTGACTTTGGAACCTAGAAGTTCTATTAGAAAAGGAGTGGAAAAGTCTATTTGTAGGTCGTACACGTTTTTATAAGTTTCTAAATGTCAATATTTTAGCAAAAGACAAATTCAGAATTTTTGGCATATACTTTCCCAAATGAAGCTTGCTAAAATTAGTCTCATTTCCAGTTATATGAAAGCATTCAGTTGGAGACTGAACTAAATCTGAAATAATTTTGTTTTAGACCATTTTAATAAGGAGGGAAAAATCTGATTAGAAATTTGAGGTTTGAGAGGATTTGAATTGGTTGATTTTTCTTTTTAGCTTTTTTTCTTTTGCATTCTTTTCGAGCCGGAAGAGTTTTGTATTTGTTGCTGCCTATTTCTACTGATGCCTACATCTGGTGAAAAGAAGTTAGAGAATGAATCTTGTCATATAGCTGCCTTATATGTTAGAATATTTGGGCTTTCTTTTAAACTATGAGGCATGTTTTTAAATACAGTGAAAGTATGATCTCTGCTTTTTTCCTTACCATTATCTGGATTTTACAGTCAGTTCACTCCTGACACATGGTCCAAAGAGTGAAATTTTATGCATAGAACCAATTTATTTTTTTACCTTGTCATTTATGAGAAATTTATTCCTAAGGAATTCTGTCTTTGTTCCCTTCCATATATTTTGAGAGCTTGTCTGGCTGTGTCTTAGTCCTGTATGGGTGCTACCTTACGGTTTTTGAGTTTTCTCTGATGTGTCCTGGGGTCAGGTGAGAGTAACCTTGGTTGGCGTTTTGTATGTTTGTTTTGTTTTTCAGAATAACTTTGGGGAAAAAATTACATGGTTTTATCTCACACTTTGAGGAAAAATGGTGTGTAGTTTAAGGAAATTAGTCTGAAAGCTGGGAAACTTGGCATGACTTTGGGCGTTCATTTTAATCTATCCTGGGCGTTGCTTTCCTGGTCAGTAAACTGATGAGCTTGGAGAGGAGTAAGTCTAAGATCGCTTTCAACTCTTAACATTCTGGGGCTCCATGAGAACCTTTCCTTCCCATTAGAAAGACTAAAAGTTGTAGTTGTTTTAAGTTTTGTAAGACCCGTCTATGGGTTTAAAAGAGTCAAATCCCCTGCATTTTCTCAGGGAGAAAGGAATGGACTTAGCCCTCATATATGCAAGATAGCCTGAGGTTGACAACCAGAGTAGATCAGCTTTTTGGTATAGATTCAGACTGATGAGAGTATATGTAATGTTTGATTCACTCTCTGCCAGCCCTACTTCTCAATGTAGACCTCAGTGTGCTAGAGACGAATTTAAAGAAATATATCCTTTTTAAAGTTAGAGTTTTTTCTTAAGTTGACGTATAAAGCAAGATCCTTTCAGAATTTGGTTTATCAAGTTTACTTTAATGGTAACTCTGTATTGGAGGTATTCAAATATGCAAAACTTCCTAGTTCTTTAGTTTTAATTCTTGATGAGCTGTGTGCCTATCTCCTGGTGCCTAGAGTCTCAGGAGAAAAAGCACTTAAAGAAAATGAAATTTTTGTATTGTTAATTTGATTAAATGATAGAATTAAGGATCCCACAGAGATCCCAACATCTGTATTTTTATAGATGAGGAAAGCAAGCCTATAGAGGTTAAGTATCTGGTCTAAGATCATTGATCAAGCCAGTCTCCGAATTAGGAGTAGCACCCATGATTTGGATTATCTGTCCATTGTTCTTTTTTTCACCACACTGAACTTATAAACTTAATTTTGGATCCTCCTTCTATTTCATATTCAGAATGAAAGTTTAAAAAAAAATGGAGTGTACGTTACACATTTGGTGGTTTCTCTGTGATTTCAAGATGTTTCCAGTTTCATTTCATTCTAATCAGTGCTTTTGGGAGGTTGCATATCGCGGACAGTTATAAGGAGGGGCTTCTGATGGAACAGTTGGGTATCTTAATTGCATCGAGGGAAATTAGATTTCATCAGTGATGTTACCCTTTGGGGGATTTAATGATAGAACTTTAAAGTTGACAGACGGTTGGCTGAGAGGAGTTGCAGTACTAGAAAATCAGAAAAACCAATGGTGATTCATCTGTACTTTGAACTTGAAATTGTTAGAATGGAAATGTAAAAAGAAATCATTGACTTTTAAAAAATATTTGGGAGAGGGCGCCTAGGTGGCTCAGTTGGTTGAGCGACTGCTTTCGGCTCAGGTCATGATCCTGGAGTCCTGGGATCGAGTCCCGCATCGGGCTCCCTGCTCAGCAGGGAGCCTGCTTCTCCCTCTGACCCTCCCCCCCTCATGTGCTCTCTCTCTCTCATTCTCTCTGTCTCAAATAAATAAATAAAATCTTTAAAAAAAAAAAAGATTAAAAAAATATTTGGGAGAAACATTTAAAAATAGATTTTGAAAAAATTCTCATTCAAACATGTTCATTAAAAAGATTCAGTATTCATTATATTCTTTATTTCAGTTTTTTTAAAAGATGTCGTCTCACGATGAGATGCACATAGCTTACTTAACGCACACATGCACAGTTCTACTTTTGTATAATATAAAGAAATAAAAAAAAACTGGCTTCAATAATCTTTGGGCTTTTGTTGTTTGTTGGCTTTGGAAGTCTTTTATCATGAAATCTGCTACTGTTTTGAATATCTCCTCTCTCTCCCTAAAAGAGAGGTAGAAGGAGGGAGAGCAAGAGGGAAAAAGAAATTTCTGCCCCTTTAGCAAAAAGGCAGTTTGTGAATATTTTTAGGGGTGTGAGAGAGATTCCCTTCTATATTAGGCTCTGTTTTAATTTAGTCATTTACCTTAAGCAAAAGTTTTAGCTTTCCTTATAGGGAAGTTAATCTACTGAGTCAATTAATTCCTCAAAGATGACTGCTCATTTTTAATATGAGGAAGGGAACTTTTTAAAGTGCAGAAGTACAGAAGGGTAAAAATACATTGTATCTGACATGCAGAATATGTACTCCAGATGCTGAAACAGGGGAGAAATTTCTCTTGATGGTCTCTTGGAGAGGTGGTATGGCTGGGGGCAGCTGAAATTCAGTTGTATGTAATAAGGATCCCTCCTTATGGGAAGAAGTAAACACTGCTATAATTGAAGGACACTTGTTCTCTTACACACACCCCACACATATGTTCTCCATTGAGTGTTAAGGCAGGATGTTAATGGGAGGTGGTAGTCCTATTTATGGATGGGACGGGAAGGAGTGGGGTAGGGTAAGTAGTCTTGGGAGAAAAAAATCTTGATTTAAAAAAAAAATTGCAGTTCTTAATTACGTGGAGCATTTTTTTCCCACATCTTAATTGGTAACTTATTGTGAATGGCCTATTCATATCACTTGCTCCTTTTTTTTTTTTTTTGATATTTGGCTTTTTCCTACTGGTTTATAGATTTGTTTTAGGGGTATATTTAGGGAAACTAGCTTTATTTTGTAAGTCACTATTTTCTTTATCCATTACACATTTATGTCAAGACTCCCTATCCCAGGTTTAAAAAATGAAATTTCCTGTATTTTCCTGTGGTATCTTATAGTTTTATTTTTTATGCCGAAAATTTTAATCTATTGTTTAAGAAACGTAGGAAGTAGGAAAGAACAAATTGTGTTAATACTTTTTATTGGATAATTGAGTTATTTCTTCACTGATATAAAATGCTACTTTCCTTAGTTTGTCTTTTTTTTTAACTGATAAGAGATTAAAATCTATGATATAGAATAATATAGGTTTAGTAGCTATTTTGAATTTGTTCAGGAAAATAGGGAGAAAGGGAAAGATCTTTATCTGCTTTCCACTACATTTCTTTTTTGCTCCCTAATTTCTTAATAGCAGTCTGTGACTATTACTTTTTTTTTTTATTCTTATGTTAATCCCCATACATTACATCATTAGTTTTAGATGTAGTGTTCCATGATTCATTGTTTGTGCATAACACCAGTGCTCCATGCAGAATGTGCCCTCCTCAATACCCATCACCAGGCTAACCCATTGACCCTTACTTTTAGGATGGCAACTTATGTACTTCTGGAATATGGATGTATCACCATTCTCTTTTCCTGTGGATGCTTTGTCATCCTGAAGTAGCTAGTGTGGGCATGGAGTTAGCTGGAGTAAAAAATGCTGATGTGTATATGTATATATACACACACATATATGTGTGTGTATTAGGCATCATTTAGCTGCATATTTATGCTGAAGAGATTCCTTTTTTCTCCTTCTAAAGAATTTCTGGGGACAACTCTGAAGGTCACCATGAAGCACACATGATTTATCTTTTGAATATAGAAAAATGAAGACTAACATGCCTGTCAAGATAGTAATAACTCTGCCAGTAGTGCTTTGAGGTTTTCTTAGTTGACCTGAGAAGGGGTTTCTGTGTGTAGCTATGAATTGAGATGACAAGAATATAATGCAAAATAACTCTGAGATAGCTGAAAATTGTGAAATGGGACCACTGTGCTAATGGTACTCATGGTGCTTTAGTGCTATAGGTAAATGAACTCCCAGAAGAGATGAAGTAGTTCTAGGGGGGGGTATGGGAAGTATAGAGTCATAGATATCAAACCTAGAAAAGTCAGGTTAGAACATCTGCCACCTTTGGTAGGCAGAACTAGTGACCAGTTCTTAGGTATGTGACCACAAGACAAAAATTGTACTACTGTTGCATTTCGTGGCCTTATTAGACCCTCTTTGGTAGAGAACTGGGATTCTCTTCTGTAGGCTTTTAATTGTATTTGCCTAAGTTCCAAATTATCTTAGCTGGAATAGATTCTAGACTTGAATCCATTAACACAGGGAAAATCTCCACACCCATTGCCCTAAAATACTAAAAGAAATAAAGATGCAGTTGCCAGATTTATTTAGGTGTTGACAAGTATCATTTCTTCCACAATGACAAACTAGATGGCATTTTTTTTAATTTGAAGAAACAAGTGCAAAAACTCCCTATGTATAATGTTCAAGAAATTGAGTAATATTTTGTTATTTAGCAAACATTTATATCACCCTTACTACATGCCAGACAGTGTTTTAAGTGCTTTATATATATTAGCTAATTTGAGCCTCATAACAACCCTGTGAGGTAGACCATATTATTACCCTAGTATTACAGATGGAGGGAGTGAGTTCCAGAGCAGTGTAGTAACTCATCTGGATTTGTACAGTGAGTAAGGCACAGACAAAACTCAGGTCCAGGCATCTGACACCACAGTCAACTAGTTAGTATCCATCTTCTTTTGCTGAATGTGGAGAACTTATCTCTAATAACTTTCTGGGGCCAGTTTGGGCATATCAGCATTTGGGAAGCATAGATTTTGAAGTAGTTAAGGCATGGACTTGAGTTCTCTATCTGCCACTGCCCCTGGAGCTCTATTTGCTACTTTCCTTCTTTTTTTTTTTTTAAGATTTATTATTTTAAGATTTTATTTATTTATTGGAGAAAGAGAGCAAGTGAATTCGAGCAGGGGCGGGGGTGAGGAGGGGCAGAGGGAGAAGCAGACTCTCCGCTGAGCAGGGAAGCCCATATGGGGCTCAATCCCAGGACCCTGGGATCATGACCTGAGCCGAAGGCAGATGCTTAATCGACTGAGCCACCCAGGCTCCCCAAGATTTATTTACTTATTTGAGAGAGAGAGGGAGGGAGGGGCAGACGGAGAGAGAGAATCCCAAGCTGACTCCCTGCCCAGCACGGAGCCTGACTCTGGGCTCGAGATCACGACCCCAGCTGAAACCAAGAGTCAGACCGTCCACCAGCTGAGCCACCCAGGCGCCCCTCCTCCTCTGTTGAAAGAGTTCATGCTTTTGTGTTCTACAAGGTTGTTGAGAAGATCAAATGAAATGTGTGAAAGTGCCTGGCACAGTCGTACCAGTTGTTAGAAACCAAGTCCTGGGCTTAGGGTGGAAAGAGCATTCATTGATGGAGGACCCGGACACCTAGACTTGACTGTGGGCTTCGTTACTTGATGTGAGACCTAGAATGAGCCTCTGAACCTCCTTAAGCCTCATGAGAGAGAGAGAAGGAGAGAAGTGATAAAATAAATCTGTCTCAAAGAACTTTGGGAGGTTCAGATTTGATGATATATGTGGAAATGCTTTGTAAACTGTGAGATGTTACACAAATGTAGTGTGGTTTTATTAGTCTTAGCAACAGTAAATTGCCACAAATGTTAGAGTTAATTAGGGCTCGTTAAGGAAGTTGGGATATACAGTTGCTTAGTGATTGGCAGACAGTATACTTTCATCTGTCCATCCATCAGTTATTGTATCTATTATGTCAAAGGTGCTTTTGATTCAGAGATGACTAACTTGAATTTTCTAGGATCCCTTGACATACTTATAATTTTGAGGGCATGTTTGTGGAAAAAACAGGCAAGCCATCATTTTTATACCAAGGTGAAAAGTGTCCCAGTAGAGGCAGGGTTCATAGATGGCTGTCGTAGCAATGTTGTGAATCCCCAGGAGGCCCCGGAGCCAAGGCTTGAGGGACCAGAAGGAGTAGACTATTGCCTTAATTCTGGCACCCTGAATTGTTTGAGGAGCAACCATAAATTACTAGTTCAAATCCAGTCAGACCCAGTTTAGGAGTAGCAATTCCAGCTCCATCCTTTAAGATTTATGAAGTACCCTTCTATCTAGGCATCTAGGCCTTTTTATCCACTCGAATCATTTGGGCTCCATGTGGTATCACAGCTTGTAAGGGTCTAAATTCTGGATTAAGCAATTATTAATTTTGCTTTTTTTAAAGATATTTATTCATTTGAGAGAGCATGAGTGGAGGGGAGAGGGAGAAGCAGACTCTGCACTGAGCAGGGAGCCCAACACAGGGCTCAACCCCAGAACCCCGAGATCACGACCTGAGCCAAAGGCAGATGCTTAACCATCTGAGCCACCCAGGCGCCCCTAATTTTGCTTTCTTGAAAAGAAAATGCAAATGTGTGCATGCTCCATGTTGCCCTGAAGCCTGGTGCCAGGGTCCTGCCATACATTTGAGAGACATTCTCTTATTTCTTTTTATAAGGCCTATGAGGGTTTTTCACTCCTCAGATTTATGAGAGTTATGGGAAATGTGTTTATCTTCTGGAGGCAGTTAATTTCTTTTAATTTAGTTACATATGGGGGCACCTGGGTGGCTCAGTCGTTAAGCGTCTGCCTTCTGCTCAGGTCATGATCCCGGGGTCCTGGGATCGAGCCCCGCATCGGGCTCCCTGCTCCGCGGGAAGCCTGCTTCTCCCTCTCCCACTCCCCCTGCTTGTGTTCCCTCTCTCGCTGTGTCTCTCTCTGTCAAATAAATACATAAAATCTTTAAAAAAAATAATTCAGTGACATATGTAGACTGCAGTAATGTAAAATTTGGATGATGATGAGTTGGTCATAATCTGGAAATTTTTAACTGTGCTCATCTAGTGTTTCAATCTTCACTGATGATGAAGACTTCTTGTTGGGCCAGGAGGAGACGCAGTTCTTGAGTGTTCATTTAAACAAAAGCAACATACTAGCTTTTTAATCCATGGCTGGAAAACTTGTACTACACATATGGCAAGTTAAATCTTTACTAATGGCCTGTTATAAATTTTGTTTTGTTTTTGTTTTAAATAGGAGGCAAATGTCTCTGTGAAACATTGTCTTGTGTAGTAATGTGAATGGCAACACTGGAAAAAAGATCTTCATTTTACTTTTTTGTTTTGTTTTTAAATTATGACAAACAGCATGGTAAAAAAAAAAAAGTTACTCAAATCCTATCTGATTAAAATAGATTGATTTATGTTTCTAATTCAAATGAAAATGCTTCTCCTTCATACTCATCAACATTGAGGTTAATCACTTGCCAGTGTGTGTCTTCCACTGTTATTAGCACCGTTTTGCCCTCTGTGACTAATTTTTAGAGACTTAAGTTAACTCATTAGAGTTATATCAACACTCGACAAGCTGATTTTATGGGGGATAGTAACAGAAATGTTAGCATCAGTGTAATCATATAGAGAGTAGTTACTGGTCCTTGTGATTTTAAAGCAGACACTCCAAATCCCTTGCTCTGTAACCAAGTTGTAAGAATGACTTGGTGTTTTTAACCACAATCTGAATGGTATTGTCTCATTAATAAATACATGATGACAAAAGTTCTGTAAACAGATATGTTGGAACTACTTAAGAGGATAATGTCATTCTGAAGATACCACATAAAAGTCCATTTCTGAAACTAGGGCTTGTTTTGTAGTAAATACAGTCAGAATGCTTGTTTTATATCCTGAATCAGCTTGCAGCTGCTAATAGAGAATTGGGAGCTGTCATTGCTTCCTGCTTCTGGACATGTGTGTCACATCTCCCACCTTCACCCCCTCCCCACAACCAAGCAATAAAACAAAAATGGTTGACAGCCCTCTTGGTTCTAAGAAACTGGCAGATTAACCCCAGTGGCTTCAACCTCCAAATAATACTGATGGATAAAGGAAAGTTGTGTGTTCATTTATCTTTAAGGTACCATCATAAGCACAACTATACTTATCCCTTTGCACAGTGTCTTCTTTATCTTTTAGAAACATTTGTGATACTGGAGTAGGATCAACCTGAGTTGTCTGTGGATAGTTACTAAATCAGATTCTGGTGAATGTGATAATTGAAGAAATACCTGCTAGGTTATAGCTTTGCTAGGGTCCACAGGTATAAAATGGGTGACAACTGCGTGGATATGTGAGGGGCAGGGCATAGAATCTGAGCATTAGAAGGGACCAAGGGCATCTAGGCCAGTTTCCTACCTAGCACAGAAATCTGTGCTCTCCTGATTGATGGTCATCTGGCCTTTGCCTGTTGACTTCTTACTAGGTAAGCATTATTCCAGGATAATGTTGAGTGGAGCTTTGCTCCTTGAGATGTGATCTATGGAGTAGCATCATCAGCATCTCCCAGGAGCGTGTTAGAAATGTAGAATCTCAGGCCCCACCTCAGACTTAGAAGATTCTCAGGTTGATTCAGCTGCACAGTGCACTTTAAGAAGGGATGGCGTTGGATGAATTGGGAGTGGGAGAGATTAGAATTGAAGGAAAGAAATCATTCGGAGCTTGTGTGGCTTAGTGAGATACTGAGGGCCTAAATTAGAGCAGTGGAGGGAGAAAAGGAGACCTGTGAAGATGTTATCCTAGGACTCAGTAGCTAATTGGCCATTTTGATGAAAGAAGCTCAAAGATGACATGTGTGCAGCTTGAGTGGTGAGAGAATTGTGGGTCAGTTCATGAAAGTAGTTCATATCACTAGTTCAGTAAAGTTGAAGGAGCAGGTGCTAGAGTTAGGGGTTGGTGATATGAGAATGAATGAGGGTGTATCTTCTATTCTTAATATTTACAAATATTTATCAGTTGAGGACTGATTTTGCAGAGGATGAACGTGAAATGGTGTAGTACATGTTAAACCGATTAAAGCCATCCGTTTAGCTGGTAAATGCACCTGGCTCACCATCCAGCTTCCAGAGCTCAGTGGAGCTCTGTTGCCTTCTGCTTAGAGTATGTGCAGTAACTCACAGGAAGGTGATATAAACATTATTTACTTGGTTTCCTTATGACTCATTTTTTTCGCATTTGAAATAAATGCTAGTGCTGGCTATGGCTATGGACAAAAGTGGAGAGGTCTAAAAATAATGTTTATATTAAATTTATGAAGCTCTCAGGATGAATGCCTTTTGAATGTCGAGGCTTTCCTATCTGGGGTGTGTGTGTGTGTGTGTAAATTACATAAACAATTATAATAAAACTTGAAATACCTTAATGAAGGCATTTACAGAGGGCTCAGGGAACGCGGAAACCCGATAAAGCAGCTCTCCCTAGAAGTGGAATGCCTTGGAAAAGCTTCATGGGAAGGATTCCCTTTGTGAATGAGGGGCTAGAACTGCATGACAAGAGTGTGTCAGGAAAAGCACGAATGAAAGGGCACCATGTAGGTAGGAAATGGTGGGTAGCTGCAATGGTGAAGTGTTAGGTGATGAGTTTAAAGTGGTTGGAGGTGAAATGGAAAAGGTTGGGGCCAGATGATGAAAGGCCTCACATGCTAAGGACTTGACTTGATAAGCAGTGGGAGCTACTGAGCATTTTAAGTATGTGGGGGTGACATGGTTAGGTTTGTATTCTAGGGTGTTAACTGGTAGCCAGCTAGAGGATGGATGGGAGAGGAGTGGCTAGAGACTTGGTTACTGCCTTAGCGCTGCCTTTCATTAACATTTGAAAGCACTCTGTTAGGAGCTGGAGATCCAAAGAAAGAATTGCCTCAAGGAGTTCAGCCTGGTAGGGAGAAAGAAAGAATTGCAATACAGAGTGTGTCGCTTTTGAGGTTTGTACAATGTGGTTGTGATACCAAATAGGAAACTAATCAGGTCTCTGCAGTTGGGGTGGGTGGAAGATTATTTTGAATACTGGAAAGAGTAGACTAGGAATAGGAGTGGATGGGATAGGGCATTCCTGGTATGGGGACCAAGGTGCTACCTGAGAACTAGATGAGAAAGATCTGGACTAGGTTAGTGCAGATGAAGAACTTCAGAATGGGAATTGCTATTGCTTAGAGTGTAGAATTCTTGGGTCTTATTGAATGATTATATGTTGGTGGGGGGGAAGGAGTAGTTCAGGATTTATTATTCATTCTGGAACTAATTTGAGTATGTCTTCCAGGTCAGGAAGGTGTGTCACTATATCCCATGTCAGGGATACAGTGTGCATAAGACTGACAGGGTTTGTGTGTCAGGATGACTTGGAGGTTTCTGGTTTGATTGACTGTAATCCCATCGCCCAACAGGCAGAATACAGGAGCAGGAATTGGCTTTGCGGGGGCGGGGGCCGGGGTAGGTTGGTGGGAAGATGGCAATTTAGATTTTGGATGTGTTAAAGTTAAGGTGCCTGAAGGACATTCAGGTATTTCTGGAGAGAGCTCAAGGAGCATCTATGTTAGGCAGTCAATGAAGTGTTTGGACTGAATGAAAGTGCTTGACTGAGTGGGTGGAGTGAGGACAGGCCGAGGAAGCAACTCTGAAGAATGCTTGTATTTAAAAAGTGGGAGTGCAGGCTGGGCCGTGGACGGGAAGCGCCACGCTTGAACCCCAGCCTCCTCATCTAGTTTGAAACCCGGGCGCCGCCAAGATACCGGCTTCCCACTCTTCTCTCATGGACCCTGACATCAAACTCATTGGAAACATGGCACTGTTGCCTATCAGAAGTCAGTTCAAAGGACCTGTCCTTAGACAAAAGATACAGATACTGTGGATGAAGCCATCTGTTACTTCAAGGCCAATGTCTTCTTCAAAAACTATGAGATTAGGAATGAAGCTGATAGAACCTTGATATATATAACTCTCTACATTTCTGAGTGTCTCTTAAGAAACTCCAAAAGTGCAATTCCAAAAGCCAAGGTGAAAAAGAAATGTATATGCTGGGAATCACTAATTTTCCCATTCCTGGAGAGCCTGGTTTTCCACTTAATGCAATTTATGCCAAACCTGCAAACAAACAGGAAGATGAGGTAATGAGGGCCTACTTGCAGCAGCTGAGACAAGAGACTGGACTGAGACTTTGTGAGAAAGTTTTTGACCCTCAGAATGATAAACCTAGCAAGTGGTGGACTTGCTTTGTGAAGAGACAGTTCATGAACAAGAGTCTTTCAGGGCCTAGACAGTGAAAGGAGCCTGGGCAGACACTTTCCACAGCCGTGGGCAGCATTTTACAGCAAGATGTACATAGTTATTTGCCTTTATTTGATAAAATTTTATACAGAAGAGAGAAGAGAGCATGTCTTCACTTGAAGAGCTCTTTATCAAGAATTTGGGTGGGGGAGGGAAGAATGAGTTGTTGAAGGGTGATTTGAAATGTTCTGCAGTATTAAGCTGGTGCTTAATAAGTAAATAAAAAAATTTCTAACAAAAAAAAGTGGGAGTGGATTATGTTGAGTGAAAGAACAAAGAATAAAAGAGACCTACTGTACAACTGTATTTATATGAAGGTCGGTTAACAGGCAAAACTAATTTTTGGCAATATGTCATAATAGTTGTTACCTTTCGGGGGCATATTGATGGGCAGGGGCTTGAGCCATCTGCTGCTGATAATGTTCTTTGTGGTTTTCTGAGTTTTAGTTTCCTGGGTATAAACATTGAATGTAGCCTTATGGTTTGTGTGCTTTATTCGATATAAGTTAAGCCTCAGTAGAAAGAAGGGAAGTGGTCCTGAAGGAAAAGACTTGAACATCATTTCTATCCTGAAGGGAAAGAGAGAGCGGGAAAAGCTAAGGATGATGCATGAATGGAGAGGGAAAAATGAAAGAAAGTCCTGAAGGAAATAAGAGGGACGATATCATGAGCCCCCATGAAAGAGTTAGCTGTGGGTCGATAGAGGGCATCTATTTCTTTGAGGCTATTAGGAAGGATGGGTGAGGATAAAGATTTATTTAAGAGATAGTTCAGGAAGCTGGGCCTCAATTTTCTTAATGAATTGGAAGGTTAAGGAAAAACCAACTCTTGGTATTTATTGTAATATACTTTTCCTTGAGTAAATCACCCAACTAATTATAGTCTATGCCCTTTTGGGAATTTATGCCTGTGATTTCAACCTATGCTGACTTTTCTGTGGGGTGTTCCTTTCTTGGACTACTCTGAAGCACCTTACTGCACTGGGTGGGGCTGGGGGGGTGTTTGTGAAGTAGAGATGCAGGAAATGATTGCCAAACTCAGTTTTATAAGTTTGGAAGTGCTTGTATTGGGTAGCTTTGTTTTGCACAGTTTTGATTGCACGGTTTTGGTTCCTTCCTCCCAATCTGTGAGAGAGAGTGTGTGTGTGTGTGTGTGTGTTGGGGGGAGGGTAAGTATATAGATATAATGGTCAAAAACCTTCAGAAAAGTTGGAACTACTAAATGACAAAGTAGGGATTGTACCTTCTGTTATATCCTGTTTCCTTTCTGTTTATAAAATCACTTGTGGAGTAATAAAACTTCTGAGATAGTTTTTTTTTTCCTTCCTCATGACCTATTGATTATACTTGCAGAGATGAGAGCTGGTTCTGAAGACACATTTTTCATTCCTAGATTTTTCAAAGTGACTTGTGGCTTGAATCTGTTTATAAAGTGAGCATAAGGACATGATAAATGATAAGATTAGATGGGTATAAATCAAATTGTGTAGGGGACAATTATTGTTAAATAATAAATATTGTTAAGAAACCATGTCAAACCTATCATTTTTCCTTTTGATAATTGTAGCAAGCATCGACTTTGTGTTTTGTGCTCAATACTCAAGCTGGATGCTGAGATTCCAAATTGTGGTTATTGAAACAAATGAAAAACCAGCAGTTCGGTTTGTTTTTTTTTAAATTTTATTTTACTATGTTATGTTAATCACCATACATTACATCATTAGTTTTTGATGTAGTGTTCCATGATTCATTGTTTGCGTCTAACACCCAGTGCTCCATTCAGTATGTGCCCTCTTTAATACCCATCACCAGGCTGACCCATCCCCCCGACCCCCCTCCCCTCTAGAACCCTCAATTCGTTTCTCCAGTTTGGTTGTTCTTAAGAATATAATTGCCCAAATATTTGCTGTAGTCTCTAGATCATCTGGTTATTTTATATTCCAGTTACAAAGTTGGTTTCATAGATTTTTAATAAAGATGTTTTGAGGAATAGGATAGAAACTCTTGAGAGATAACCATAACTCTTCATATCAAATATGGTGAATTGCCAAACAGCAGTAATACTGGGAGAAAGAAGGATCATTGCTTCTGATTTGGAGAACCTGGTGGAATGGCAGTAGAGTTGTTTTTATGTTTTTTTTTTTTTAAAGATTTTTTATTTATTTATCTGAGAGAGAGAATGGGAGACAGAGAGCATGAGAGGGGGAGGGTCAGAGGCAGAAGCAGACTCCCTGCCGAGCAGGGAGCCCGATGCGGGACTCGATCCCGGGACTCCAGGATCATGACCTGAGCCGAAGGCAGTCGCCCAACCGACTGAGCCACCCAGGCGCCCCTTTTGTTGTTTTTTTTTAACTTGCTCAGGAACTTAATTGGGTTGGCGGTTGTAGGCACAAAGTTTTGTTTATGTTCAAAATTCACTGATCAGTGTAACAAAACTTTTTATGGGATGCTCTTTTTTTCTCCTATACTTAGTCAATTCAGATAGTTGCAGAGTGCTTGCTTTCCAAGGCATGAGGTACTTTGAAGGTTGGAGGGAAAATGAATCCGACAGATCTGCATGTTTATAGAAGCTTAAGCCAGATTGCACAAGGACATAGATGATCATAAAACAGAGCACAGTAAGATAGCACTGGGAGGATACTCCCTCCTTTCCTCCTTGCAAATAATTCTTGAACCTGTGTCCACTACATGCCAGTCTTTTTTAACAAGACAGACATAGTCCTTGCCCTTGTGACTTTATAGCAAGGAGACTTGTCAAACACATACCTATATAAATAATTGTGGCATGTGCCACTAAGGAAAAATATAATATTTTTTTGTAGCGGTGAATCCTTGGTGATAAGCTGAGACCTGAAGGATCAATAGTGGTTTGAGGGTTTGGGGTACAGGGTACGTGGAAGAGCATTCCAGATAGGAAAATAGCATATGCGGAGGCCATGCAGGGGGGAGCCCTAGAGGAGGGACCACTGTGAGTATAGTACCGTGAGTGAGATTGAGAGTATCAGGAGGCAAGGCTGGAGAATAGTTAGGGCCAGATCTGGGTATGTGTGGTCTGGGGTCAACTTTTGGCAAGTTGAGTGCTTTGGTCATCATAGCTCCCCCCCCGCCCCCTCCCAATTAAATACAAAATATGTCAGTATGCACTCTAGGTTATGTTTGGCTGCAAGGGTCTTATAGGCTATAGTTATTGTTTTGGAGTTGATTTTAAGAATAATAGGAAACCATTCCATTAGGTTATCAAATGTTATTTAGCTTTGTCTCATTCTAGGATGGGTGTCATGACTATCATTTTATAACTTTCCTTTGTCTTATCAGTAGGGAGGATAAAAGGAGGATAAAAGTAACCCTGTCTTTTCTGCATTAAGCCTTCTACCCTGGATACGCTAAGAACAGCCAGTTTTCTCGCTTTCCTATGTACACTCCCTCCAGGCGCTTTCTTTCCCTTTCCAGCCTTCCCTGTAGCCGCCTAGCTCCTTACCCTGCTGCACTGACTCTGCGCTGAGAACCCACAATACTCTCAAATTACATGGGGCCAGGGTCTGAGCATAAAGGCGTAGGCTTTTTACCAGCCTCACATTCATTTTTGCAGAAAGCTTTATTTTACTCCCCCCACAACCCACTCAATTTTCCCTTTCTTAGAAAAGAAAAATTAGTACCCTTCATCAAATGAGTAGTATATAAACATTCCCTGTTGTACACTCCCAACTTCCCCTAACTCAACCCCAGCAATAATAAGCTATGCTGAATATCAAGCATGTTTGATTGAGGAAATTAAAAAAAAAAAAAACACCAATTCACTGTGTTCTCTTGGCACATTAGCAATCAACTTCTATTTCAATGAAGTTGGAATACAGCGTTACAGTTTTTATGTTCTTTCAGGAAGACATTCAATGAGATTATACCATAGGATCTCTTTTTTGTACACTTTTTATCCATAAATGAGAGAGGTCTTGGCGTCATTTGTCCACAAAGTCAAATTTTCAGTGAAGGGCAGGTTCATTAGTTTCTTTATAGGGATTAGTGAAACTATTACTTTCTTTCTCCTTTTTTTTTTTCCCCTTGGTTGTCTTTATATTTTGCATTATTTTCCTATTTTTTGATGAGATAGTAAGTGATAGTAAAACAGGAAACAGGTAAAAGTTTTTTTATTTTAGGATTTTTGTTGTTGTTAGGGAAATTTCAAAAACATTTTGAAAAGTATGCAGAATTTCATGTCATGATTCCAGGGTCATGAGATCGAGCCCCTGATGGGCTCTGTGCTAGGCGTGAGCCTGCTTTAGATTCTCTCTCTCCTCCTGTACCCCCCCCACCTCCCCGCTCTCTCTCTCTCTGTCTCTCTCAAAAAAAAAAAATGTAGGCAAAATAGTGTGATGAAGCTTTGTATACTGATTGCCTGGCTGGCATCAACAGTTACCTACTCAGGGCCAATCTTGTTTTATCTTGAGTCCCTCCTTCTGCCTAGATTATTTTGAAGCAGATCCTAGACGTTCTTTCATTTCATCTATAAGTATCTCAAGTATCTCTAAAGTATAGCAGTCTTTTAAAAACAACCATGACACTAATTTTGTTTAAAAAATTAATATTCCTGTTTTTCAACAAATATCTAGTCAGTGTTCAAATTTCCAAGTGTCTTAAATTTTTAATTTGAATTATTGAAATGTCAATATCTTGTGATTGGTTTTTTGTTTGTTTACATTTCTTTAATTATAGATTTCCCTTCTGTCTCTCTTTTCCCCTTCAGCCTCCCCCTCTCCTCTTTCCCTTGTAATTTACTTGTTGGAAAAAAACAGGGTATCCTCTAGAGTTTCCCACAGTTTAGATTTTTGGGATTACATCTCTGTGGTGTTAACAGGAGTGTATTGAAAGTTTGGGTATATACTTTTGATTTTTTTTTTTTCCTTTTGAGTTTTGTTTAACTTTATCTTTTTTTTTCCTTAAAGATTTTATTCATTTATTTGAGAGCGAGAGTTTTGGCGGGGGGGGGAGGACAGAGGGAGAGGGTGAAGCAGACTTCCTGCTAAGCAGGGAGCCCAATGCAGGACTCGATCCCAGGACCCTGGGACCATGACCTGAGCCGAAGGCAGATGCTTAACTGACTGAGCCACCCGGGCACCCCTGTTTAGCTTTATCTTGATCAAGAGAGTTAAGTTGGATCTTCTTTTGGAGGACTTATAACGGAGGTCCAAAACTAGTGCCCACTGGGCCATGTGTGGCTCACAGATCTGTTTTGTTTGGTGGACACTGAAATTTTTTTTTTTTTTTTTTAAGTAGGCTCCATGTGGGGCTTGAACTCATGACCTTGAGATCAAGACCTGGGCTGAGGTCAAGAGTCAGACACTTAACTGACTGAGCCACCTGAGTGCCCCTGAAATATTTTAAAATTAATTGCTATCATTTAAATATTGTAAAGTTTCACATAAAAATCAAGATTTTTTTTTTTTTTTAAGTCACGAGATGTGGGCGTACTAGGTGTCTGTGGCAATGGCCAGGTTATAGCTGATGAGTGGCGGCAGCTCACTTCAGAGGGTGTCTCTCTTTTTCCCGTTACCCCAAGTGCTCCTCTCATGGTTTCCTGCCTGGTCCCAGTGGGCTGGTAGGTTAGTGAACTGCAACTTAGAGCAATAGGAATTGCTTTCCTCTGTGTGGGATTGCTTAAAATCTATGCATGGTAGTTTACTTCTAATTTTTTGCTACATGTTTCACTCCAGCTGGTGTTTGGGCTATTTTACTATCTAACAATTGATGTTTATTCAGATAAATGGTCAGAGTGCCTGCTGATGTTCCCATTGTGCTTTGTATCTCTATCATAAGACTTGTTCAGTGCATTGTATGAATCTATTCTCATGCCCCCATGGAAATTGGTGTTTGTAGTTTTAGAATCTAACAGAATGCTTGGCACATACTAGGTACTCAGTAAATTCTTGTTGAATGAGTGACGGAGGACAGGAACCAGTAAACAAAACTATTCAATGGAGAAAACGTAGTAAGAGAAAAAAATCTTGTGATGTACATCCATGTTCGAAATTTCATTGATGCTAGTTCCTCTATTCTTCCATTGGCATGCATTATCAAAAGTGACTGTAATTGTGGTTTGTACAGTGTAGAAATAACCTCTATAGGTGTGCAGATGTTTAACATTAATAACATGTAAGTTAGCAATAGATTTCTCAGAAAGAGATTTAAATTTATTTGTGTTTGGAGAACATACTAGCTGGACTTCCCTATTTTGCCTTAAGAATTTGGAGTTTAGGGGATGCCTGAGTGGCTCAGTTGGTTAAGCGACTGCCTTCGGCTCAGGTCATGATCCTGGAGTCCTGGGATCGAGTCCTGCATCCGGCTCCCTGCTGAGCAGGGGGTCTGCTTCTCCCTCTGACCCTCCCCTCTCTCATGTGCACGCTCTCTCTCACTCATTCTCTCTCTCTCAAATAAATAAAAATCTTAAAAAAAAAAAAAAGAATTTGGAGTTTAATTCTTCCTTTGGTTTATGTCCAGTGTTAACAAGGACATGTAGCAAGTGTGAAAAAGGGAAGGGTACAACATGGACAGAGCTCACAGACTTGAGGGTAGTTTAGGAGGCATATCTGGTATAATTTGATAAAGTTTTTAAACCTGGCATTTGGATATTGCCAAAAACAATACTTGAAAGATACTTTTATGTTTTAGAGTTGAATCTTATTTGTGTTATAACAATACATACTTAAAAAATTATAATTGAGGGCGTGCCTGACTGGCTCAGTAGGTGGAGCGTGCGACTCTTGATCTCAGGGTTGTGAGTTCGAGCCCCACGTTGAGCATAGAGATTACTTCGTAAAAATTTTTAAAAATTATAATTGTTTTTTTGGGGGGGGGTGGTGGTTATGTTAAGCCTGCCTGAACTTTTCCTTGCTTACTGACAGCCTTTTATAAAAGTGTGAGTCAGGTTAGGTTCTATACACTTTGACTCCAGGAGAATATTTAATTTCTCATGAGTAAAAAAACCAAAAAGTAAATACAAGTTACCAGTAGCATGTTCTAGCACAGTCTGAATTCTTATTTCTTAGTGATAATATATGAAAATGTAGTTTGGATGACCCTAAATTATCAATGAACTGACATGTCACTAAGAAATCTAGCTCACTTTGCACATTTTTTATTGTGACCTGAAAAGAACAAGTGGCACTATTTTAAGTAAGGAGTTTCAGTTTTTAAAGTCCTTCAGTGGCATTTGTGGGAGACATGATAAACTCTTATTGAAAACATTTGGAATCTTCACATAGTAAGGTTGATTATTACAGGGAAGCACTGTAATATTGAAAGAAATTACAGATTTTTTTTTTGAGTAACTGATTTTAATAATAGCAACAACAACAGGAGTATCACCACTCTGCACTTACAAAATGCTTTACATTTTTCAAAGCACCTTCAGCATTTAAATGATGATAATCACTGGACCAAACCTGTGAGAAATTCCTGATTAAAAGAAAACTTCATGTTACTGTTGCCCCTTTTAGTTATCTGTATTTAAGAAATTAGTTACTGTTAGTAAATATTAGCCAGTTTCTTTTCTACATAAAGATAAAAGGAAAATTATGACAAGATTCTTTACAATTTGGAGGAAAACTGATTTAAATGGAAGATTTGAAGCTGAAATACTGTGCTAATTTCAAGTGAGCTGTGTCAGAGATGGTCTGTGTCAGAGGTATTAAATCTAGATAGCTGAGCACTGGCTCTATTTCTGGGCCTCCAAGGGGAAGATTGTAGTGCATGCTTAATGGATTGTTACATATTAATAAGGAGAGGAAGATAGTTGGAAGAAAAACTGATTTTTTTATAGTGAGGTTTTCTCAGATGTTAACACTTCCCTGCTGTTAAATAGTTGCGTTTTATTTAAGCAATTTGATTTTCTTCTTTGTACATATTGCCTGTAACAGCCTTTGAAAATTGTGACGTGAACACTACTTGAATGATGTGCTTTAAATAGCAATTAATTTAGTTTGATTTTACCCAAATGATTTTAGCTTTGCAGTACTTTTTCGTTTAAAAATTTTTTGTTGTTGTTGTGAGCTCCTTTGAGCCTGAAGACAAGTTGGGAATAATATAAAGAATACCTGTATTACTATTACCCAGGTTTGTTGAATGTAACATTTTGCTGTATTTGATTCACATGTAGGTTTTATTTTATTTTAAGATGCATACCTATGTACACCTTAGGATCTCGGCAACCTGGCACATGCTTTGTGATGTTCATTCCTATATATCTTATATTTTTTCATATTATATGTGGTGGACTTAAATTTTTTAAAATTGTTTGCTGGTGCATAGTAATGCAATTTATTTTTGTGTTTTGATCTTAAATCTAGCAAACTTGCTGAGTTTTTGTTAGTTTTTTGTTGTTGGTTTTAATAGTTTCTATATTTCTTTGAATTATTTTGTGTAGTCAACCATATACCTTGCAGATAGTGGTGGTATTATTTCTTTCGGGTCTTAAACATATTTCTTTTTCTTGTCACACTGGCTAGGACTTTCAATAGTGTTGAAAGAAGGTGGTGATAGGAAACTTACTTGAATTTTGTTCCTTACTTTAAAGGGAATTCATTTTGCCATTTAATTTCATTTAAGTTACTAGTTGATAAACTTTATAAGGTTAAGAGTGTTATGAGAAGTTTGTTTTTAAAATCATGAAAGAATTTTTATTATTTTTCTGTATGTAGAGATTTTGTGGTGTTCTTTTTTCCCCCCCTTTAATCCCTGGAGTGTGATGAAATTATATATTTAGTATTAGTTTTTTCTAATATTAAAAGATCCATTAATTCTTAAAAGTTAAATTATCTTGGTGAATTTTATTAGCTAATATTTTAAGTAGTACTTTATGTTTTACATGTGAAATTAGCTTAAACTTCCCTTTTTGAACCATTTTTTCTCTTACTTTGGTTTCAAAGTTGTACTGGCCTCAGAAGGTGAATTGGGAGTGATCCTTTTTAAATTTTTTCTGTAACAGTTTGTATAAGATAGGAGTTACCTGTTTGTTCCCTGAATGTTTGGTGGAACTTGTTTAAACTTCTGGACCTATAGCTTTTCAACTGGTGTTTCAATTTATCTAATGGTTATAGCTATAGTCAGATTTTCTAATTCTTCTAGGGTCAGTTTTGGGAAGATACATTTTTCTAGAAAATATTCTATGTCTGTTTTTCCAACATTATTGAAATCTCTACCACATTTGCAGTGTTTCCTTTGTATGTGCCTTCTCTTTATTGTTGGTCTAACCACAAATTTGTAACTATTATTTGGGTTTTGAAAGAATCAGCCTTAAGTTTTGCTGAAACTTATGTTCCCCTCCCCCCCATATTTAATTAATGTATGCCCTTATTCTTAATTCTGTCAATCAGTTTTTTAGGAGTTTCATTTTATTCCTAACTAAAGTCAGATGCTTAGTGAATTAATTTTCAGTCCTTCTTTTCTAAGACCAGTTTTTAGTTCGTTTGGGCTGCTATAACAAACTACCATCGACTGCGTGGCTTCTAAATAACAAAAATGTATTTCTCACAGTTCAGGGTGCCAGCATAGCTAGGGTCTGGTGAGATCCCTCTTCCAGGTTATAGACTGCTGAATTCTTATATCCTCGCAAGTCTGAAGGGAGAGGGCGCTCTCTGGGTCTCTTTTATTAGGGCACTAATCCCATTCATGAGGGCTCCACCCTCATAATCTGATCACCTCCAAAGGCCCCACCTCCTAATATCATTACACTGGGGATTAGGTTTCAACATATGAATGGAACACACACACACACACACACACACAGTCTGTGGGAGCCCATAAATATCTCTTTAATACCACTTTAGTGGTATCCCACAAATTTTAATGAGGTGCTTTAGTTTTCATTGATATATAGTTCAGTTCTAAATATTTTGTAATTTTATTGTGATTTTTTTTTTCTTTGTGAGTTATTTATTGCTAATTATGGCATAATTGTCTGAGAAAGTGCCTGTATGATGCTGATTCATTGGGATTTGTTGAAGTTGACTTTGTGGCCTGGTGGGTTTTTATCATTGTTCCATGTCTGCTTGAGAAGCAGGTATATTCTAATTGCTGTGTGCTGGGCTGTAATATATGTTCATTAGGTCATGCTTGTTGGTTGTGTCATTCAAATCTCCTGTAGCCTTACTAATTTTTGAGTGTTCAGTCTATTGGCCATATGTTAAAATGTTTCTCAGTGATTGTGAATTCATTAAGTTTCCACTTTAATTCATATGATATTTGCTGTCTGTATTTTGAGACTGTGTTGATAAATTGCAGGTAAATTCAGAATTTTAATCTTGTTGACTGAATCTTTTTCTCATTGTTATTTAGTGACCTTTTATTCCTAAAGGGACTTTTCCTTAAAGGATATTTTATTTGATACCGATGTGATCACACTAGCTTTCCTTGATGATCTTTCTGTATTGCTATTTATGCCCTTCTTCTAAACATCATATAGCAGGCTTAAAATTTAATATGAGAACCTATGAATGAAGCCCGTTTATTTGTATTTCAGTCCATTTTTTTGATTTTAATTTTATACTCCCCTCTCCTATTTAGGTTTGATATTCTCTTTTCTTGGTAGGGTTTTCTTTAGTTTTCACTTTACTTTCTATTCATCTGGAAGTTTTATATTTGCTTTATTATTTTAGTGGTTACCTTAAAATATTTGACTTGAATATGTGACCTAAAAAGTCTATAGTTAATCGCCACTCCAAAACAGTATCTCTTAAAAACAAAACAAAACCCCAAAGACTTTAGAATACTTTAACTCTGATAACTTTTCTCCTGTTCCTTGGTGTTACTTTCAGCTGGTCTTTTTTTTTTTTTCTTTTTACTTCTGAAATTAGACATTACTTTTATTTAGTCATCACATGCTTAGATTTACCCATAGACTTACCAGTACTCTATAAATATGTAAGTTTTTACAGCCTCATATTATCAAACTCCAAACGTCTTGGGGTTTGGAAAAGAGGACAGACTTATCACCCTCCCACCCCCAATTATTAAAAAAAAAAAAAGTACGTATTTCTTGTCAAAAGAGTATTTGTTGTACTTTGGAAAAGTATATAGGAGAAAGTGTAAGTGTCTGGAAACTTAGAGATAACACTTAATATTTTGGTTAGTCAGCTTCTTCCTTGCAGTTTTACTCTTTCCTTCCCAGTTTCCCTCTTTCCCATTGTATTAGTTTCTCAGGGCTGCCATTACAGAATACCACAGGCTGCATGAGTAAACTACAGCAGTGTTTTTTTTTCCTCATAGTTCTTGGAGAAGTCCAAGATCAGGGGGTTGCCAGGATTGGTTTCTCCCGAGGCCCCCCTTCTTGGCTTGCAGATGGCTGTCTTCTTGCTGTGTCCTCACAAGACCCCTCCTCTGTGCACTTGGAACCCTGGTGTCCCTTTGTGTGCCCAAGTTTCCTCTTATAAGGACACCAGTCAGATTGGATTAAGGCCTACCCCAAAGCCTCATTTTAACTTAATCATCCTTTTAAAGGTCCTATCTCCATGTACAGTCACATTCAGAGGTACTGGAGGGCTAAGGCTTCAACATGTGAATTATGGGGGGGGAACACAGTCCAGCCCATAATATCTGTCTTCCAACTTCTTTCTTTTGGCAAACGGTGTGTTGATTGCTGCCGTGTGCAGATGTGAGTTGACTGGGGATGTAGTAGTGAATGAGGCAGAAGTGGTTCACATCCTCATGGGGCTTATAGTTTACAGTCTTAGACAAGTCTAGTATAATTTCTCTCCCTCCCCACTCTCATCCGTCCTCTACCTCTTTCCCTCCCCCTTTCCTACACACACACACACACACACACACGTGCGCACGATACTTGTTTTGTGATCATTAATATAACTGCTTTATTTTACATACGTAGAGGAAAAAGCCTTTACAGTCTTGAAAACCTAGCACTTAATATTTTTATAGTTTTTCTCAGAGTTCTGCTGAGATTCAAATTATCTCTAGATTTCTGACTACTGAAGTTATGTCTTTTACATTTATTGCTCTTCCTTCTTTTTCCTGTATTTCCAGCTACTGTGTGACTCGTCATTGTCACGTAAAGACTATATTTTACAGTTTTATTGGTAGTGAGGATGAATTTCTTTTTTTTTAAGATTTTATTTATTTATTTGAGAGAGAGAGAATGAGAGACAGAGAGCATGAGAGGGAGGAGGGTCAGAGGGAGAAGCAGACTCCCCGCCGAGCAGGGAGCCCGATGCGGGACTCGATCCCGGGACTCCAGGATCATGACCTGAGCCGAAGGCAGTCGCTTAACCAACTGAGCCACCCAGGCGCCCGTGAGGATGAATTTCTTAGGTTGTTACAAGCTCCTGGGGATTCTTTCTTCAGCAATTCATTATTGCATTTACTTTTTGTTGCATCTCAAAAAAGCTCTTCCCCCTTCTCCTTTTTAGGTCACCGTTTTGGGTGGAGGGGCTGGGCAGAAGAATATGAAGACAAAATAAAAGGGCTCAAGTACGAAAGAAAGTGGAAATGAGACACATTTGTGGGGCTGACTGTGTGTCTGTTCATTTTACGTACTGTTGCTCAGGTACCCCGAGTTCTCAGGTGCCCAATGTGAGAGTTCCATTTTTCTTTTAAATACAGTGTTAACTGCCTTTTGATTTTTGAGTGTGGCAGCTCCGATGTAGGTAATCCAGTGAATCTTGGATTGATTCTTAGGACAGCTGCACAGCTGAGATGGGTGATAAGTTTTTCCTACTAGTTACTCATGCGCCTAATAGGCAAAATTGGTCAGGAACCATTTTCTATTATTATTATTGTTTTAAAAATAAGTGTGAAGCATCAGGTTGTTTGTGGGAGGAAGGAGGTACTTCTTTCCTTGTCTGACCACTGACTCTAAAATAATTTATTTGTATGAGACTCTGTAAGGTAGTATAATTTGAAGTTACCTCAGAATTTGACCTCTAGGTATGAGAGAATTTGTACTTCTTAAAAGGGTGGATTAAATTATTGTATCTAGCCAACTTCCTCCTGAAATGTTTGTCTAAGAGCAAGAACAACATCAACTCAGAGCAGTAGGGGACAGTCATCTGGCCTTGTTAGTGCCGTCCAGCTCCTTGGGAAAGGCTTTCATTTGTATGCTGCGTAATTATACTGTAAAATAAAAGACTGAATCCATTAAAGAGCCAGGCCCTTTGTGTAGCTCCTGAATTCCTTTAATTTAGTGGCTGCATAGAAGCTTTATTCAGAGCATTCATAGTCCTGTACTATCTTTCCTGTCTAGATGCCAGGTCCTATTCAATGGTGTTCTCACTGCAGGAAGTTCTCACATTCATTTGAGGGTAGATGAAGGTGGGGGGAGGGGAAAGATGGGGGGGAGGCAAAGGACTGTGTGGATCTTTTTTTCCCCTCCATTTCCTGCTCTGCTCCTTAAAAACGAAACAAAACCCCAAACAAAAAGCAAACTCAAGAAGATAGCTATCAAGGAAATTCTCAAGTGACTCAATGGATTGATAACTCTTGGTAAATCACAGAAAAGTTGTGTCTGCCTCTGGCATCTATTTACAAATAGTACTAAAACACCCAGAAAAAGCACTTCAGGTCAGATGAGGGTAGGAGGCATTGGAAGAATAGATGGCAGTCTGTTCCAAAGGATTTACTTCCTTTAATTGAATGTATTTTAAAGGACTTTTGGCAGGGTGGGGGAGCAGTGGGAGGGATGATAAAGAATAGTTCTTAAGGTTGTATTAGCAGTCAAGTTGAGAGTTGACACAGAGATGCAGGAGGGGAGTTCAAGTGAACATCTTAAAATCTAAACAGGAATAGAAATAGGCCAAGGGATGTTTTTTATCCCCGTCTTCTGTAGAATTACTTTAGGTCTGGTTTCTAATATGTGACCTTTTACTAATAGATGCTGAATTGTTGCTTTATGTTTCCAATTTTCTAAATAGGTATGCGCGGAAGGAAGGGAACTGGAATGACCCGAGTTGTATTTTGTTTTGTTTTGGGATGCTAGTGGTGGTGGGAAATAAATAAAGGAACAATGAGTGTAGACGGACTCTTGAGTGTAAATAAATAATGTACCAGTTTTGAATTGCCAGGATATTATCTTGATTGATGGTGGTTCTATAGCCCAAGGAAGCTCGATCTTGTTGAGGTTTGTTTGCCTAGAAGCCTTGGTAAGTGGAATGGAGTTCTCTGGGCTGGGGCCGGCGAGGGGTGGGGGGAGGGGGAGGAGGGGGGGAGGAGGTGCTGGTCAAGGTAGATTCTAATTACGTATTTAGTGTCTTTCAGGCCTTTTGAGTAAGGGGTATCATTTCAAGTTTCTGATCTCTTATTGTCTCAGTAGACCCTTATTGAAGCTGGCTATGCAATTAAAAAACAAAACAAATTCAAACAATCCCTCAGCAACCCCTCATTTCTATCAGATCTTCAGTAGAAAACAGGAGTGAATGATTGGATGGAAAGTAAAGTGAAGAATGTAGGTGCATGTTCCATGTTTTGTACTGTGAAATACATTCTAAAAAACTGTAAACACAGAAAAAATAGCTATTTAATATGATAGGAAGGATTCCTGGCATGTGGAATCCTTGACTGGATACATAGGAAACCAAGTAATAGAATGGAATCAAGACAAAGAACTGAACCTTCATTAGTTTTCATAGAAATAATGCAAAGTTTTCATTTTTGGTTTTTGGTGAGGTAGGAATGATAATGTGTAGTAACATTTTATTTTGGTTAAGTATATAATTAGGAGGTTGTCTTTTCCTTCTAATGGGAAACTGATAATAAATGTTTCTAGTTAAATTTGAAATAAGTGTTGCACCAGAGATTGTCCAATATACTAGTGAATAGGTATTAAATAATTTATGGAAGAGAAACAGGTTGTATTTTCATGCGATATTCCCAAGCATTTTGTTTCCATGCCTTAGGAAAATAATTTTTGAGATAAAACCATAATGTTTAAATTACTCTCCCCCTTTTCTGCATTACCTTTTCCTTTATCATTAGTCATATTTGCTAATAAATGTTAAAATTAGTGAGAAATCAGATCTCAGGATATGTATATCCTTTATAGCTACTCATGCTGTGATGTTTTGCTTCTAGGATATGTGCTTGTAGGCATGCCAATGTTTAAGTCTTAGATTTAAATCTCATAAAGTATGGTTCTCACGGTACTAATCTCAAGTGGGCATTCTACTACTAATGCTTTATGTTGGCTTTTATTCAGAGATAAAAGCTCTGTTTTATCCACTGTTGTATCCCCAGTTCCCCAGTGCTTAGAGTAAGCACTCCATCTGTAGGAGTGGTGATTTTGTTTTGTTTTTTTTTTTTTAAGTTTTACTTATTTATTTTAGAGAGAGAGAGGGCTGGTGTGCAAGCACGAGTGGGAAGAGCAGAGGGAAGAGAGAGAATCCCAAGCAGGCTCTGAGCTCAGCGGAACTCAATCTCCTGACCCAGAGATCACAACCTGACCTGAGGCGAAACCAAGAGTCAAACACTTAACTAACTGCCCCACCTAGTCACCCCAGTGATTGTGTATTCATTTTCACTCATCCTTTGTTTTAATGGCATTTTGAGTGGAGTGTTTTTATATTAATGCCAGAATTTTTCTTTTTCTTTCCTTTTTTAAAAAGATTTTATTTATTAATTTAGAGTGTGAGCTAGGCGAGGGGCAGAGGGAGATGGAGAGAGAGAATCCGGAAAGCAGACTCCCTGCTGAGCACGGAGCCCAGAGGAGCCCAGCGCAAAGGGCTTATTTCATGACCCTGAGATTATGACCTGAGCCAAAATCAAGAGTCAGACGCTCAACCAACTGAGCCACCCAGGTGCCCCAACCAGGACTTTTATTTCATTTCATTGAGGTGGTAATTTTTATCACAGTGAATTAAATTTTTTAATTTCTCTCTTTTTAAAAAGATTTATTTGCCAGGGAGAATGAGAGAGAGCGCATGAGCACAAGCAGGGGGAGCAGCAGGCAGAGGGGAAAGCAGGCTCCCTACCAAGCAAGGAGCCTGATGCGGGACTCGATCCCAGACCCTGGAATCATGACCTGAGCTGAAGGCAGATGCTTAATCGACTGAGCCACCCAGGCATCCCTAAATTTTTAAAATTTCAAATGTAAAATGGGAATAGTTTGTCACTTTCAGGAATAATTGTCTGGAATATTGGTTCTCTACCAGAGTCTAGTTTGTCCCTAAGGGAGAATTTGGCAATCTCTGGAGAAATATT
The DNA here is from genome assembly GCF_002201575.2 of Neomonachus schauinslandi. Taxonomy (NCBI): domain Eukaryota; kingdom Metazoa; phylum Chordata; class Mammalia; order Carnivora; family Phocidae; genus Neomonachus; species Neomonachus schauinslandi. The sequence goes on along the minus strand of NC_058416.1, from coordinate 13,654,293 downwards.
GGTTGCCACTACTTGGGGGTGGGAAGAGGTTTAAACTACTGGCATCTAGTTAGTAGAGTCCAGAGATGCTGCTGAACATTCTAAAATGCACAGGACAGCTTATCTGTCTCTACATGTCAATAGTGCTGAAGTTCAAAGGCCCTGATCTAGAAAATGCCCAAATAGAGAAAATGAAGAACTTTGACTTAATACCACAAAATATGCCTGCCTACCAAGAACTTTAAAGAAAGAGGCTTTTACGGAGAGAACACTAGGATTCCCAAGACTTAAAAAAAAACAAATAGAAAACTCCCCAAAATACAAAACAGTAATTGGAAAAATTGTGCCATGTGAGGTACTTACATTTTTTTAAAGATTTTATTTATTTATTTATTTGACAGAGAGAGAGACTTACAATTTTTTAATAGCTTTTTTTCTATTGAGGTATAGTTGACACACAATGTTATAGGAGTGTTAGGTGTACAACATAGTGATTCGACAGATTTATACACAATGCCATGCTCACCACAAGTGTAGCTACCATCTGTCAATGAGGTACTAATATTAAATTGAAACAACCTACAGAGTTGGAATCTGTTTTTGTTTTTCATATATGTATGTACCTTCTAGGATGGGATGTGAAATTATGTTTCATGTATGTCTAGAAGATAGTGGGCTTTTGCCAGATGAAGAAAGTAGGGATGCTGAAGTCATTTTTGGAGGAGGGGGAAATTTACAAAGGCCTTGAAGCCCTGAAGGAGTGTGCAGAATTTGGGGAAAGTGGTTAGTTTTGTGTAACAAGAATGAAGATGAAGACTGTATTGGAGGGCATGGAAAGAGACAAGGTTGGAGTTGGAGTTGGCGAGGTAGGAGCAGTATGTGAAGAACCCTGTCTGCCAGGTTGTGTAGCATGTGGACTTGATTTTGTAGGCCTAGGGGAACCTTGTAGGGGAGTGACAAGAGTATTCATTTTAGAAAGATTACTTTAGGGCAGAATACGGGGGATAGAAGCAAGGAGACCAATTAGAAGGTTGTCTGTTTAAGTTCATTTGAGAAAGAATGAGGCACTGGGATTGGAAATGGAAAAGGGGGATAAAGGTGATCAAGTTCAGAGTCGCTTAGAATAAGAATCTACAAGTTTTGATGAAAGTAGGATGAGGACTTAAGAGAAAAAAAACAAAAAACCAGACTGGATTCTAGCTCCCTGTGGACATGAAGACTATAAAAGAAGCACGTTTGAGGAGGTTCCTGGTGTTAAGGTACTCTGCCTGCTTCCACTTACACCTGAAGCCCAGAAAGGTCAAGAGTCTTCTTTAAGTTCATCCAGGTAGGTCTATGGTAGGGTGAGATGCAACTCTGGTCTCTTACCACGTTCTACTGCTGAGCGTGGCTGTGGGCTGTGTGCTACACAATCATAAGGTCACGGAGTTGAGGATGTGAGTTCTAGAGTCAGGTGCCACGGTACTTCCTCCTTACGCTGAAAACAGAAGAGGCATGGGTGCTTTCAATAACGTTACAGTAAAATGCACTTTTATTTAATCCTTACTATAACATGTTTAATGATTTTTTTTTTTAATTAGAGAGCATGAGCAGGGGGAAAGGCAGAGGAAGAGGCAGAAGCAGACTCCCCACTGAACAGGGTGCCCAACACGGGGCTCCATCCCAGGACCCTGGGATCATGAGATGAAGGCAGACACTTAACTGACTGAGCCACCCAGGCGCCCCCTTACTATAACATGTCTAAATGGGTGTAATTACTTTAAAGAAATGGAGATGTTAGGAAATCAATGAGTTCCATTTTGGATATTTGGAGCTTGTGGACCACAGTAGTGTTACTTGGAGTTGATCTCTTACTGAAGAAGAGAAAATACATTGTTAGGATTAGACTGCATGTTTTATCATTTTATCTGGCCCATATAGATATTGTTTTAGAATTAAGGAGGAGCCACTTGGCAGATTTATTCTCAGATGAAGCAGGGTTTGTTTTATGGTAGAAGCTCTCTTAGTTGACGTCACTGTCTACTCTTTATAACATTGGCTGTTCCTCACAAGTGTTTGAGGCTGGGAAACGGTTTTCTGGTTTGCCTGTCCAGTTCTTCTCTACCGGTTGAGTTGTATATTGGCTCCATTTTCATAGTCTGTCCAGGATTTGACTTATCTCCACTGCTAACTCTTTAGTTGAAGTCTGGTCATCTCTCTCCTGGATTTATGATAAGCCTTCTAATGACCTGTCTCCCTGCTTGCACTCTCCCAGCCAGAACGATCCTGATAAAATTAAAGTCAGATCGTGTCACTCTTCTCAAAACCCTCCAATGGTTTGTCTCAGAGTAAGAGTCAGTCTTACTGATTTCAGAACAGTGCTTGGCTCGTAGTGGGCTCTCAGCATTTGTTGAACAAATGAATGGCTCCCACTTTAAAGAAACAGAAACTGAATGTTTTAGAGAATGCATTGTAAGTGTGGTTTATGTAAGAACCATGAGTTTATACTTGGCTGTACATCAAAAGAGTGATAAATGAGTACACACTTATGTTTTATGTTAAAATGTAATTGTTTAAGGTATTTATGTTTTCATTCTAAATGTTTTATCATTTTAATAGGCACTTTTTCAAATATTAATCAAGTGAGTATATAATTCATATAAGACGACTTTTATGGTATGGTATATATGAAAAGTTTGATTAGAGGAAAATAACTGAAGGCTTGTTTTAATAGAAGTAATTATAATAACTATATTTATTGAATCCATACAATGCCCTCCTGTTGGCTGCATAGACACTTGGCATGCATGGTCGGCATCTGGTCGTGTTCCCTGATGGATATCTTCATCTTCTTTTCACTACCACTGAGAATTTGATCAGTTCAGTGTCAGGAAACGTGTGTGGCTGTTTCCAGGTGCCGTGCTAAGGGTTGGGGCTTTCAAAGTTCATTAGTTACTGATTGCAGCATAAACATTGAAACGGACACACCATACCCTCATTACCAACTCCCTGGATGTAAACTTCACCTTACTGGGGATATTATTTTGTGTGATTGAAACAATTAGATTAGTAAAAGAGCGGTGTTTTTTTTTTTCAAGCTAATGCCTTTAAAAGTTTGGCTTTTTTTTTTGCAACTTTTCTTAGAGAAATTGACTGCTTTTGTAAAATTTCTTATCATGGGCCAAAGAAAAAGACATCTCAGTGATTTTAGTCCTGTAGGATTTAGTTTTTTTGTGAAGTTGGCTCTTCTGGAGGGGGGTTAATTTCCTGGAGCTGTCACCTACTCTTGATTCCCAGTGAGGGCTGTGTGGTAAATGCTTTTTGTTACAGCCCTGTAACCAGCCCTTCAGCCTACTGTCCTAACCACTGCAGCTGCTCTGTGTGGCTTTCCCATCGTACCTTCTCTGGGGGAGCGTGCCCGTTGGACTCCGTTGTCCAGACTGGCCTCTCACTTGTGCCGAGCCGCTTGCTCAGCTGTTCATGTTCTGTGGAATTGCTTTCATCCTGTGCAGCAAGCATTCCCCATCACCTGTCTTGTCACTCTCGCAGACTGTGCTTGGGGCCTGGGGGTGGTGGTTGGGTAGCCACGTTGGGGTAGCCATCGGGCATGTCCGTGTATGCCCAGTAACGTGTGCAGGGGTCTGTCTGTAAGTTTGGCTGCTCCTAGAAGTGGGCACGCTGCTGCCTCTAACCTTTTCTGAACTCTTTCTCTACCAAGTGTCTGTGTAATAAAATGTGTTTGGCTGTCAGAGAAGGCTTTATGGGAAGAGGGATGAATAGACTACACGTTTTATAGTTATACTAAGAAAAGGGCATAGTGCTTGGGGGGAGTGTGGTGGAATCACCTACCTTGGATCCCCAGTATCAAAAAGTAGGGCCAGTCTGACATGTCAGAAGACAGGACTGCTCACCTCTTGTATCAAAGGGTAATGGAAGTTGTTTCTCTTCTAATTTGCTCTAAGGGTAACTTAATGACATGCCCAGTATACCAAATTCCACATGTAAATGAAGAGAGGAAAAATACACCTTGAGATTTTAATTTTTTTTATAATGTGTTATAGAAAGCATCAAATTGCTGTAGACTTTCTAGGATCCCTAATATGTATCACTAGGACCAAATAGATTTCTCGAAATTAATAATTGACAGAGTTTTGTTTTTGAGTTAGACAGATAATAGCATTTTGAAATAACTGACATAGTAAAATGAACCAGTATTTTTTTGAAGGCTATTAAGGTTTAGACATTTTATATTCCTTTCTTTGCTGTCTTCTGGATAGATGATAATTATAAATCCTTTAATTCTGTGTAGCTATAGATAAGTTGAAAACTGTCACTAGACAGAATGTCCAAAATCTGATCCTGCCATGCTTTGTTAGTTCATTGGCTCATTCTTTTCCTTTCTTCAGGTTCTTACCAATACCAGCCTTCTCTATAATGACCCCTGTAGGGAAGGAAGCCTGAAAAGCTTACATAGAGCATTGCTTGATAATGTGCTGATAGGATAGTTTGTAACTACTTTTGTTGGTTTGAACTGGGCATTTACTGCTGGGGTTTTCTTAGAAGGTATTCTCTTTTCTCTCTGAAATTCTCTCTTCCTATTTTCCCTGAGCAAAGTTTCCTTACATCTGGGTAGGGAAAATGGAAACATGATTTGTGAGAGTATTTTTTCCCTTTCTATTTGCGGTTAACTGGGAACTCAGATTAGTGTTTTTATTTGTTTTTTTTCTTTTCTTGAGAGAGAGCATGCACGCAATGTGTGATGGGGGAGGGTCAGAGGGAGAGGGAGAAAGAGAATCTTAAGCAGGTGCCACACCCGGCGTGGAGCCTGATGCAGGGCTCAGTCTCACAACCCTGAGATCATGACCTGAGCTGAAATCCAGAGTTGGACACTTAACTGACTGAGCCACCCAGGAGGCGCCCCTGTTTTTATTTTTTTTAAATAAAATGTATTAGACTACCTTATGTTACACTAACAACTGCCAAATGATTTAGTGGCTTAAAATAGTAAAGATTTAATATATCATTATATTCGTGTTATATATATTTGTTGTGTATTAGCAGTAGTTGGGGGGGGTGGGGTCTGCACAGCATTATTACTCAGGAATCCAGGCTGACAAGCACTGTCTGGAACGAGTTGCCATGCAAAAGGGAGAAGAAATTTCTAGGGGGTTTCAGTTCACATGACCCACCCAACCACAAGGGAGCCAAGAAGTTAATCCTACTCTGTGCCCAGATTAGGAGGCCCACACCATGGTAGGGGTCACTTAGAATGCCTTGTCGCTGCCTGTAGCGGACAGCTTGAATCAAGCAAGTTTAAATCACAAGGGAATTTAGTATTTCACAGCACTAAGAATCCAGAAGTTGATGGGGTTCAGACAACAGGTGGTGTGATCAGGAGCTCAGTGCTGTCATCAAGCAATTAAGTCCTGTCTCTCACATCTGCCATCCCTAACTTGGGGCTTCGCTCTCAGGAAGGCTTTCCTCTTGGTCAGAAGCTACGTTAGCAATTCCAGATAGGACTTCCAGAAATGACAGTCTGTGGAAGAAGAGGGCACGAGAAGAAACGGATACTTTTTCTTAGGAAATCTTTCCCAGAAGCTCCTAGCTGGATTTGTCATTTCATTGGGAAGACTTGTCACATGTCCATTTCTAAGCCAGTTACCATGATTGGTTTAGAGATCACAGTCTACTTGTTGGAGCTAGGACTAGGGCCAACTTTCTCCTGAAGCACGTGGCTGTTGGCAGGAGAGGTGGGCACTTAAGCCAAAGTGGGGTTCAGTCAAGAAGGGGAATGTGGAATGAGCCACCACAGCATATGCCACATTCCTTGCATATGGTTGAGGCTTTTGTCCCTAGAAGTGATGAGAGATACTAATTCCATATGGGTGAAAGATGGTACATAAATGGGAGATTTGGGTGGACAAGGGGTAACCTTAACTTTAAAACCTCTTCCTCAGATAGTTCAGTGATGAATTGTGTGATTGTTTGACAAAATCAACACTGTGTGCATAACACTGCAGTAGATGCCAGATAATGCATTATAGGGAATACAAGGCCTCGAATGCATCATCTGTCATCAGTTTATAGGACTCCTACCTAAACAAACGGAAACCTCCATGAAGCAAACCCGAAATGGGCCATTGCTTCTCTTATCTCTCCAACAGTTCAGTTTTTGCTTGTTTGAGATAAAACTCAAGTGTGAATTTAATTAGTTTTTATTTCATTTCTTGCTCTCTATTAAAGATATATTAGTAATGTTGTAGTGATTTGTTCTGCTGTGTTTCAAATAAGGCTTGGTGTTTCTTTGAAGTTTTGAAGAAGTAGTGTTCCGATTTCTTATCTCTGGAGTGCAGGCTACACTACTGCTTTTGAGACCCATTTGTATGGGGTGGCCCCATTTAACTTCTGCAACCTTTGTTTCTTTTCTGTTCCCACAGAGTTGAGCTTCACTCTTCTGTCTAGCATCTGAGGTACTCGGAAAGAGTGCTGTTCCCTCAAACTTGCAATGGGCTGGTGGAGGTGTGCTCTCTCTCTTTATAGCTTTCTATTTGCTGTTTTTCTTTCTAATTCTTTGGCAGGACGGCCCTGCGGTTCCTGTGCTGGCAGAGAATACCTGACTGCCTCGGTGCTGTCCTATGCTGCCCAGTGGTTTTTTCCCAGCTTTGCATTTTAGCTTTGGAGCCCTCCTTCCGGGCCTGCTCTTTCACCTGCTTACAGACCTGTATGAACAGATCACCTCTGAGTATTTCCTGCAAAAACCTTTTCATCTTGCCCGTTTGGCTCTGGACCCTGAAGGTATTTGTTTTATGAGCAAGGCCTTTTTTCATTTGTGTGTTTAGGGTTTGAAAGAAATGTTCAACCAGTTTTCATCTGTGGAAAGTTCCAGCTTATGGGCACTTCTAAATAAATCCTCATAGATTACGGAATGGAGGAGGCAGCTCACATTTCCACCCATTGAGCTGGTTTCTGCATGTGTAAAATGCCTTTTTTTCTCCAAGTATTTGAAAAATATCATACAAAGAAAATTTATTACACTGTGGATGGTAAAATTACTTGATTATAGTGGTGAACTATTTTTTTTTTTTAATCTTTTAGGGTATGTTTAGCAGAGTAAATCATACCCTTGGCATCCAATAATTTAATAACACAGCTTTAAAAAAAAGAAAAAAGAGAGACAAAATGGAATACCTCATTCATGGCCAGGAAACTGACATTTCAAAGATGAGGAAATGGGCACAGGGTGGCCAAGTAACTTGATGGGCATTATGCAGCTAGTAAGTAAGCGGGCAACCTTTTGTGCTCAACCTTGCTGTTAGGACACTAGTTTCTCCTTAGTCTTTTCCTTTAGTGTTTTGTTTTCCTTTGATGTAGTTAATTTCTTGTTTAAAAAAAAGTGAGGAGAAGGTTAGAACTATACATTCTACATTTTTTTTTTTTTTAAAGATTTTATTTATTTTTTAGAGAGCGAGCGAGAGAGAAACAGCATGAGAAGGGAGAGGGTCAGAGGGAGAAGCAGGCTCCCCGCTGAGCCGGGAGCCCGATGTGGGACTTGATCCCAGGACCCTGGGATCATGACCTGAGCCGAAGGCAGACGCTTAACCATCTGAGCCACCCAGGCGCCCTACATTCTACATTTTTATTCTTTTAGGCTAGTGACTATTAGACTTCTTTTTTCTTTAAAGCAAAAATCTTTATTACTCCGTGCATTTTTGGGTAGTTACAGAAACCCATAATTACCAACCAAAGGAAAAAAAAAATTGAGTTTCTTTTTGCTGAAGTAAAGAGCCTCTGGCATCTTAACTTTCTAGGTATTATTTAGTGAATTGGTCTGAAGCAGAGATGAAACATCTTGTTAAGTTTATTACTTTCCTCAGTAAACCCATTGCAGAAAAGAAAATTTCAGTTAATGACCATACTTGGATTTTGCATGTGGAAAACCCTTGCCGCTAGAATGAACTATTTCCTTGAGAGTTAAAAAAAAGAAAACAACCAGCTCTTTTCTCCATCTCTGAAAATTGTTCAGTTTTAAGAATAATGAAACATTATTTTCACATGAAAACCAAATGCAAATTAACTTCTTTTCACATGGTGATTTCAGTGATGGGAGGGTTGTAAGGTTAAATCCCTGTGCAGAATGGAGGCTCTTGTTGAATTCAAATCCTTCTAAACCAAGAAAAAAGGAAAATTTGTGTCTGATACATACATGTTTATAGAACCAATGGTGATGTGAGTCAAAATAGGATTTATATGGCAATGTTTATTGGTTGAATTTGTGAGTCTACTTTGTGGGAAGTATAGAGGATGGAGTGAACAGTCCTTAAGATATCTTATCACTCCTTTTTTTTTTTTTAATCACAAATATATGACAGGAAGTGATTTAGTAGATGTGGTGGGATCCATATCAAGGGTCTGAGTGCTTGTCATGGTATAGAGTCTATCAAATGGTCATGTCATTTCATAAGAAGATTGCTGTAGAAACAGCTAAAAAAATTGTTTTGAGACCTCAGATAGAAAGTTTGGAAAATGTTTTCTTTGAAAGCTCAAAACAGTTGCCATTAACCTGTAAAATAAAATCACTTTTCACTCCTAGGCCACTTTCTACTCTGAAATTCTGTTGTGTTTGCAACTAAAATGTTTTGAATTTATTCATAAACAGGTTTCTTTGAAAATGCAACAGATTGAGAATGCGTGGAGAGAGATGGGGAGAGTTAGCTATAATGGTTATGTTCTCATTTGTATCTTTGGCTTAAACAACATTTGTCAAAATCTCTTGGACATATGAAATATTTGTTTTAATTTCAAGATCTTACTTGAAATGTAACATACTGGTATTCTTACTTTCTCTTGGCTATGCTTTGTTGGTTAAGATCAGGGACTAATTAAAAAGGACTAATTGTACACTTTGTTGGAAAACCCACAAATGTAGTATATACTGGTTTTGGAGATCACTCTTTTCCACCCTTACGTATGGACCCCACCTGTACTTGTTGGTTATGTGGATCTTTTATGGCTTAAACTATGTATATTTCTATTCCCCCCCCCACCCCCAGACTATTTTTCTTTTAGGGTCTACAAAAAGGATGGGTTGAACTAGTGATTTTCCCCTTTTGGTTTTAAAAGGTAAACCATTTCAGGTACACTGTTCAAAGTGAACAGACTTCAGAATAGTGAAATAATTGGGGAAATCCATAAATCTAATTGTTCAAAAATTTCTCCACCCTTTCTGATGTTTTTACCCTGCCTGGTAATTAGAATTTTAGGTTGTCGTCATTCTAGCCTCCCAAATATCTAAATCTAAATAATGAAATAATGTTATTTTTCCTGTGTTGGAAATTTCAGCTTTATCTTTCTGTTTATGTTTTTGATGTTGCTTCAGACCTATTATGTATATACTTAGATGTCTGTGTTCAGCTATGTCACTGTAATTCTGAAACATTAGAGACTTGTTGAAAATGTGGTAGGAGACTGGGATTGCCCACCACTACCCAAATTAATCTCAACTGGTTCAGAATTGGTGATATTACAGAGTTTCTATAACTCGTGGCTTGACTGACACACTTAAGAGTAGGTTTTGCCTGGACATTAAAGTCATTACTATATAGTTTGTCCTCCTGCCCTCTTTCTCTTTAACTCTTTCTTTCTTTAACTTTGGGACATTGAAAAATTGAGAATGAAACATATTGTTAATAAGTAAGTTCAGCTTAGATGAAACAGATGCAGTGATTGATCTAGCTTTATAGTCTCGTCAGACCTGTACCTCTCTGCCCTTTGGTTTCCATACTTGTCTGTTTTTGTTAGAAATGATAGTAGCACTTCCAGATAGTTGCAGTCTGGCATTTCCAGGGGCTGGATGCTAGTGGTCCACAGATTTATATTGTTTGAGAAGCATTTTAAAAATGAGATTATTTCGGGCGCCCGGGTGGCTCAGTTGGTTAAGCGACTGCCTTCAGCTCAGGTCATGATCCTGGAGTCCCGGGATCGAGTTCCGCATCAGGCTCCCTGCCAAGGGAGCTGCAAGGAATGCTTCTCCCTCTGACCCTCTCCCCTCTCATGCTGTTTCTCACTTTCTCTCTCTCTCTCAAATAAATAAAATCTTTTAAAAAAAATGAAATTAGTTCTAGTGTCTCTCGAAAGGAAACATGAAGTCTGGCAACACCAGGCCCACAGTCCTGCAGGAAGTGAGGCGTAGCTGCCTTCTTCAGATAGTGTACAACTGTTCCCCAGTTACACTGAATTCCCTTCATTTTATATTACTTGCCTGGCCCCAGAGGCATTTTCAACCTGCAGTCCTGCTCTAGATTTCTTGCTACAGGTGCTTCCCCGTTTTTATGGCATTAGATTTTCTATCTTCATTGCTGCTGAGTCTATGCTTACTGTGGCTTGTGAACTCGTGAAGAAAAATGTATGATTTTGGGAGCTGGATATAATTTTACCATTTACTTAGCTGGGTATATTTGGACAAGTTTTACATCATCCCCCCAAGCTTCAGATTCCTGGTGTGAGTAATGGGTATAATCCCCACCCCATGGAGTGTTTGTGGCCCTCAGTGTAATGTTCTCTTACCCTCTTCTGTTTTTCTTCTCCAATTCCACTCTCCTCCAACAGTGTGTTTTGTATTACTTTAATTTTTTTTTTAAGATTTATTTATTTATTTGACAGAGAGAGAGAGAGAGACACACACACAGCAAGAGAGGGAACAGAAGCAGGGTGAGTGGGAGAGGGAGAAGCAGGCTTCCTGCTGAGCAGGGAGCCCAATTCGGGGCTTGATCCCAGGACCCTGGGATCATGACCTGAGCCGAACGCAGATGTTTAACGACTGAGCCACCCAGGCGCCCCTGTATTACTTTAATTTTTTACATTGTAAACTAGGTAACACCATTTAATTCTGTAGGAATCCGGAATTACGGGAAAAGAAGGGTGAATATAAAACAAGGTGGGGGGGGGGCTTTTTGTTTGTTATTAATAGTGGCTTGCTTAGCAAAACTTGATGGAATTAGCACAGTAACATCCCTTGGAATGGGTGTCCCTCTGGCATTTTTAATGAGGACAGGGCTGTAAATGTACGGATTTTAAGTTAAAACTTAAAAAGCAATATAGCATTTCTTTTAACATTCTAAGAAGTATGGTGATTGTTAAATAGTACAGTTTTCAAAGCAAGGTGCTAAAAGAATATGAGAATTGAGAATATGAGGCCATCAACAACATATAAAAAATACAGGCATTTTGCAAATTTGAAATAGGGATACTGAACATTTATTTCTTTAAGCATTTTTTAAAGATTTAGAAAACAGGAAAGTGTCCTAGGCTCTATTCTCATTTATAATCAAATGATCTAAGACCTAATAATTTAATAAAGATCTAATAGTTTTTATTCAGTGTGCGATTACTTAACTGATAGCATTTATTATTTTCATAGCAGTTAATATTGATTTTTAATTCATAAATTATGTGAGATATCAGAGTATTCCTAACTGTCTGGCTAAATAGACACCTGTTTTTGTTCTGGAAGATTAATTATCTGTGCTTCCAAACCTGTGGCTTGACGTATTTTGAATCTAGTCCAACTCACTCATTGACAGTTGAAGAGACAGATTGGATGTTCAGGATCCTGCAAGGAATGATCAGCTCAGTCGGAGCTGTGGCTTGGGTCTTCTCCATTCAATTTACATTTTCTTTAATTCTTCACTAACTTTTAAAAAAACGTGTTTTTCTAGAAATCATTTCTGTTCTCTTGATGTTACATGATTTTCATGCAGATTTATACTTTGAAATTAAATTTTAAAACTTAGAACAGTTCTTCAATTTTGTGACTGGGTTTTATAATTGATCCAAGTAGGATATGCATTGCTCAAAGGAAGTATCTTTGTTGCATATCTATAATCTGTTTTAAAATACTGACTCTATTTCTTACTTTGCCATAATGGTTATGGTAGAGCTGTCTCTGGGAAAGAGTTCTTGGTGTTTTTACTCAGGAAATATAAATTGTAAAATAAGATGATCTAAAACACAGCTGTTACTTTTTAACACTCTTTAATACCACTTTGCAGCTAAATCCACAAAACCTACCAGCCCAGGGTTTCACCTAGCCCACCAATTAAAGTGTCTTTTCAGAAATTTTCCCAGTATTGACTAGGTTACTCCTTTTTTGTTCTCCAACAATTGGTTCAGCCTCCAGGATACGCATGTGCCCGCAAACTGCCTGGGGCAGCACCACCCTGGGTAGACAAAGAGTTGCACTGAAGTGGTTGCAGTAACTTGTCTGCCACCCTCCTCCACGGCTCTGAGCATTCTTTTCTCGCTACAGCTCTGTATGCTTCTGAAGTCATTACAGTGTAGTGGCCTTAGCCGTGCTCTCTGGCCTCCTTTGGAACGCAGGAGGGAGATCCCAGGTGATGGCCATATAGATTGTAAGTGGGGCACTGGGCATCTGCCGTGGCTTCTGGCCTTTGGTTAGGGACACACATCTTGCCCACCAGAAGTCCTGGGCACACCAGCGCTAGCCCCCTCACCCGAGCTCTGTGGCAGAAGGAAGGTGGAGGCTGCCACAGAGCTGCCATTTCTGTCCAGTCCCCTCTTTCACAAGTCTGCAGTCACCCAGGCTGCGGCCCTGAGACCCTGTTGTCTGGTAGCGTGGTGCTTTTCTCTTCTGTGTGTCTTTCCCTACTTGCTTCCTGGACTCTTGATAGCACGCCCCCATTCTCTCTAAATGTGACTTTTCCCAGTGGCATGAAGATGCTTTTCCTACTGAAAAGACCTAGATTCTGTCACTTCAGTCGATAAACATTCAAATAGCCTGAAAACAAAACAATCACTTTCACCCACAGCTACTGTTCTGTCCTCTATCCCTGTTTTTGTTGTTGTTGTTGTTGGTTTGTTTAAAAAAAATTTTTTGTTTTGGGGGGGGGGCGCCTGGGTGGCTTAGTCGTTAAGCGTCTGCCTTCGGCTCAGGTCATGATCCCAGGGTCCTGGGATCGAGTCTCACATCGGGCTCCCTGCTCGGCAGGAAGCCTGCTTCTCCCTCTCCCACTCCCCCTGCTTGTGTTCCTGCTCTCGCTATTCTGTCTGTCAAATAAATAAATAAAATCTTAAAAAAAAATTTTTTTTTAAAGATTTTATTTATTAGCGAGAGAGAGAATGAGAGACAGCATGAGAGGGAGGAGGGTCAGAGGGAGAAGCAGACTCCCCGCTGAGCAGGGAGCCCGATGTGGGACTCGATCCCGGGACTCCGGGATCATGACCTGAGCCGAAGGCAGTCGCTTAACCAACTGAGCCACCCAGGCGCCCTGTTGGTTTGTTTTAAATAAGCAAATCCTTTTAACTCTTTTTTCTTCTCAACTCTCCTATGTTCTCAACCCCATCCAATCTGGGTCCTGCCTCTGCCTTGTTATGGAAGTAATTTTCTTGATCACCAAAATACAGATGGTAATAATACTTAACAACTCATAGCGTTGTTGGGAGGATTAAATGAATTAGTACTTGTAAGCCTCTTGGAACAATGTGCTTGATACATGGTAAGCACTCAGTAGATGTTAGCTTTCATTATTAGTAGTTGTTTGCCATCTCCACGAATGTCTTTGTCCTTTGTCTCTTTTACTTATTGACTGTATTTGACACAGATGATCATCTCATCCTTTTAAAATGCTTTTCCCTTCCCTTGGCTGCTCTGACACTTTACTGTCCTTGTTCTTTCCCAGTGTCATTGACCATTTTCAGCTCCTTCATTAATTTGTTTCATCTGTCCTTTAAATGTAAATATTCCTCAAGGATCTCTCCATCTACGTGTCCTTCCCTCCAGTTGCTGTTTGTGCATTTTGATTAATGCTATTCCATTCTCTCACTCATTCAGGATTGTTACTTTGAAATCATCCAAAATTCTGTTTTCTCCTTCATTTCTTTTCTCCATACTACCCCCAGATCTAGCCTTTTTTCCAGTTCCTGTTGATTGCACCTTGGTCATTTCTTGCATAGCCTAGTCATGTTCATTGCCACTATTCTGTTTTAGGTCTCAGGTCTTTTAACTTTTCCCTCTCCACATCGCTTACCAGAGTTGCTTCCTTTAAAGCTCAGCTCTGATGTCACGCTTAAGTGGTGGTCTCCAAAGAGGTGTGCTTACATCAAAGGTAGTATACAAATAGATACATTTGGATGTGGGAAGAAAATATGAAAACTTGTATTTACACTTAAATTGAGCTTTAGTAATATTTGATGTATATATTGACATTCGTACCTTCATTGGATCTGTAAGTCATTTATTTGGTCATATATCTTGAAACATCCTCAGGGAAGAATGTAAAGTGAGTTAATAGCCCTCCATTGTTTGTTTCATTTCAGCATATTGCAGTTGATTACAGTTATATGTGCCTACTTAAGTAGGTATGTACAGTGTATTACTTAAATTTTTTTTTAAAGATTTTTATTTATTTATTTGACGAGAGAGAGAGCACAAGCAGGCAGAGTAGCAGGGAGAGGGAGAGGGAGAAGCAGACTCCCTGCCGAGCAGGGAGCCCGATGCGGGGCTCGATCCCAGGACCCTGGGATCATGACTGGAGCGGAAGGCAGTTGCTTAACCAACTGAGCCACCCAGGTGCCCCTACTTAATTTTTAATAAGCAAATGCTCTCAAAATGGATAAATGACTTAAAAAATTCCTGCAAAAAAGAAGATTGAAGATAATGTTAATAATGCAAGATGAATAGGTTTTCGATAGAGAGGAAGAATGTTTGAGTCAGAGAGAACAATGTGTAGGAACTCGGGAATGTCATTCTGGATTCTGGGGCAGCTCTAGGTCCCTTTGGTGCTACGTGTTGGGTGAGAACTTTCTTCTGGTTTTGTGTTTGCTTGTATGGGATGGGCATTCATTGGGATAATATTATATTCCTGGCCTCTCTAGGAACCCTCACTTACTCTTCCCCCTACTTTTTCTGGAGTTTGGAAAAAGGAACTGCGCGTGTGTCTAGTTCAGCTCATCATTTCCTACAGAGAGCTTGCATTCTGCCCTGCCCGTTCATGCTGTTTTACAAGGGGCAGGCCTCTGCAGGAAGCCTTTTGGCTGTTGAGCTGCACCTGTGACTGGGTGGGTAAATTGGCTTAATTCTGGGCTGAAATATTAGCAAGACCCCTTGGCTAACTGACCTAAGCTAACTTTTCCAACCTAGGCTTTATTAGTAATAAAGCTGATATGTATATATATATATATATTTTTTTTTTATCTCCATCTGTCTGACTTCCCTCTCTGTTTCTCACTAGTTCTAAACTTGGGAAGGCGGGGGAAGCATCCATCTCTAAAATCAAGTTACTAAGTACTAACTCTGAGAGTTGTTTTATAAGGATAAAAGATACAGAAGGAAGTTTTTGAAAAATAAACTGTCTAAAATGTATAGATATTTATAAATATTCTTTAGAGGGGAAAGTAGAAACAAGCTGGGACCTGTTACTTTTATAATTGACTGCCATCCACAGATTAAATCCTAGCTCCTGCCTGCTACCCCTGCCAAGTCCGTGGATTATGGGAAGTGGTTGTGGGGGTAGGAGGGAGGTGAGTGGAAATAGCAAATGAAAAAGATCTCACTTTGAATATTATCTGGATATCAGGCTCTCAGTTATAGTATTATATCACAGAATCTGGGAATAATGAAATACCAGATCAAGGAAATTAATTTTCCAACAGGAATGGGGAAAGTTAAATAATTTCAAAGGACACCACTTAAAGCAAAGATTGCCTCAGCTTTTCAAAAAATATCACAATGTTAGGGCACCTGGGTGGCTCAGTCAGTTAAGCGTCTGCCTTTGGCTCAGGTCATGATCCCCAGGGTCCTGGGATCGAGCCCCGCATCAGGCTCCCTGCTCAGCGGGAAGCCTGCTTCTCCCTCTGCCCCTATGCCCCACTGGGGCTCTCTCTCTTTCTCTCACTCTCTCTTTCAAATTAAAAAAATAATAAAATCTTTAAAAAAAAATCACAATCTTTAAAAAAAAAAAGTCACAATGCTTTTCTTAATGAGCAGTGGGAAATGTGCTTGCATTAGAATATCAGAGCAAAACCATGATTCCTACTCCCACTTGAGAAAGTCCTAGAATTTGGAAGAATATACTTGTTACTATATAAGACTAGGAAGAAAATCATTTGCAGTTTTCTGTTGGATTTGGTCCTTTCCTCCATATATGACATGATATAGCCTGTACACGGTAAAACCCAATTTAGTTTTTGAGAGTTTTAGGTGAAGTGATTTAATGGTTTGGAGCATGCCTCACCTATGGCCTAGGCATGAAATCCTACGTCATGACTCATGGGAATTGCCGCTGCCACACGGTTTTAGAATCCAGGGACCAAACTCTCTCTGCAAATATATTTAAGTGCATTTCTAAGTAGGTAAGTAGGTAACAGCTGTTTGAATCTGGTGGTAACTTGTGTTTTGGGGTTATGGGAGAGAAGATAGAGTATACTGCTTTTATGTTAGAGAAATTGTGTCCCCCACCTTCCCCCATCTGGTTTAATAGAGTACAATAGTAAAGACCTAATCAGTTCAGGGAGTGGCCCATTTAAATCCAGCCCTCTTTATCCACAGAGTGGCTTGGAATGAAAGATGCTAAAATGCAGTATTTGGCTGGTACTAGTGAACCACATAGAATGTGGAAAAGAGAGTTGATGTGTGGCTCAAGTCATCTTAGGGCTCATGGGAAGGAGATGAGAACCCACTGGTACCTCTGTATCTGGTACAAGGGGTGTTGCTGAGAAGCCCTGTTTTGTAAATTTGTTTGATTTCAATTTTAGGGGAAAAAAAAAAACTAGTGAAGTCTAAAAGTTTGAGAACTGCAATGTAGTAAAGGAGCCACAGCTTGGATGAGAAATTTCAGCTGCTATGATTAAAGAAAAGCAAAAATTACAGAAACAACATTCTCTCCCATTCCTCAAGCCCTAAATCAGTGGGTAGGCACCTTGAGAACCAAAGAGATTGAATACAATGGAGAAGATCCAAAAACGGAACCAGACATGACCTGTGAGGCAGGAAGTACAGCTTGAGCCTCTATTGAAAACAACTCAACAATGATATCATTGGCTGGAGATGGAGAAGACTATTTTATAACTCTCTCGGATAGGAGTTTAATAATTACATTACTCTGTAAGCAACAGAAACAGCACAGCAACAAAAGGCTCTGTAATAACCTCACTGTCTGGGATATAGGCAAAAATAGGAAAAGAGGCAGAAAATTTCTCTGAATATCCCAAATTGATGACATTAAACCTTACGTAGCTCAGATTTCATTATCTTTGAATATGATTCTAAGCTTGGTTATGTGGTTATATTAGAAATATGCAATTGGGAAAGAGGCTGCTATAGGCGTTTGCAGTGACAGTATCAGCATGTATGTGGGTGGGGATGAAAATTATAGGATTACCTAACAATGAGAAAGGAGATAAAAAACTGTAGAAAGCAAATACAAGGACTTAAAAACTCAGAAGCTGTGTTCTAATTAGGATAAAAGCAAGAGTTTATATGCTGTTCTCTGGGAAGAGGTTGTGGTGGAGATAGCGATCTGTTAGTGATGTCTGCTACCCTCATTGATCGTCATGGCTGAATGGGAGATAACCTTTTCAGAGTTTAATATATCATTGTATAAAATGATTGCTAATAATAATAAGGATAATGATAAAGATTGAGTCGTAAAAGAATAACTCCAATGTCTAGAAAACTCTTAAGAACCTGTCATTCACTTAGCATTCTATACACAGTTTCAGAGATGATTATTTAGTTGAAAGAAACATAAGGTAGTCATGTGATTTTAAGTTGAAGATTAAAAATATATTTGGATTTCAGTGGATTGTTGGATATAAATCTTAACTAAAATTTTTAGTATTATGGCATCAAAAGTCTAGATGTAGGAAGAGCTTATGGAGATTTCATGTAATTCCTGGTTTCTGCCAGGCTGTTTTACAGAATTTTGAAGCCTATCATGTTAGAGGTAAAAATTATTGACTAGTTGAAAAAGACAAATTTTGGTTTTGAAATTAGTAGAATAATTAGCAGCGATTGCTGTGGGGGAGGAAGATAAACAACGTGATATTAAACAAACTTTTGTTTAATCATACTAGGATTCAAAAGTATATATTCTGTCTTTCTAAAAATCATCTTTAAACTTTCACAGAAATGTCTTAGAGCTGCTTTATCTTCCATGTTTCTGGAAAAACAGTCCATTCCCATTAACAATCTGGGTTTAATGTCTCCATAAAAATTGTTTTGTGTTTAAAGTCAGTTTACAAATAATTTATAGAACAATGAAGGGATAGTGAGAAATGGCTTTATTAGGATTTATTAAGAATTTAAGGACAGCAAATCCAAATCCAAGGTTTGTATATCCAAAATGGGTAACATTCTCTGAATACAACTGCTCCTCAACTGTTATGCATGAATCTGGAAATATCCATCTTGTAAAATAGTGATTCCAGATTTCAAATATATCTCTAATTGCTTATCATTACTTCTATTTTATTTTATTTTGTTATTTATTTATGAGAGAGAGAGACATAGCAGCTGTGCGAGCGGGGGGAGGGGCAGAGGAAAAGGAAGAGAAAATCCCAAGCAGGCTGCATGCCTAGTGTGGAGCCCAATGTGGGGGTCTATCTCTTGAACCTGAGATCATGACCTGAGCTTAAATTAAGAGTCGGACTCTTAACCAACAGAGCCATCCAGGTGCCCCTACTTCTTGTTCTTCTTGCACTTACATCATCAAATACCATGCTTGAAGAATTTTTTGAAATCTTGGACAACTCGTAGTTTCGTTGAAGAGAACACCATTGTCTTTGCTCTATAAATGCAAAACATTTTTATTCCTAGGTTTGTAAATGTCAATTAGCGTGGTCTGTCTCATGAATATTTTTCATTTCCGTATCATGTATTTCCTTTCAGTCCTCTGTCTTCAACATGTCAACTTGCAATCTACTAATGAACCCTAAGTAAATTTTGACACATAAACATCAAAATAAATGAATGAATACTTTTACAAGCCCTTTTAGCACAGTGCTCTGGTCCACATTCTTGTTGCAAAATATGATAGCTCTTCCTGTTGAATGACTTAATGGGTGAGAATGCCATACTTTTTGTACTTAGAAATATATTGTTCTTGAATTAGAGAAAAATCCATCTACACTATCTTCATTTGAAGACTGAATCTGAGATTTTATTTACATGGTTAATTTCATCATCGTCACTAGACTCTGGAGTGCTGTCATCTGTCTCTGCACTCATCTTCTGATTTGTCTAATTGTGACGTGTCTTTGTCATTTTTATCCTCTTTGCCATTATGGGCAGACAGTAACAATTTCTGAATTCTCAGCTGTGTACAGTGAAAGCTAAAAGCAGATGACCAAGTTAGTATCTTCAGTCTAAAACTTTTTTTTTTTTTAAGATTTTATTTATTCATTCGAGACAGAGATAGAGCATGAGCAGTGGGGAAGAGGCAGAAGGAGAAGCAGGCTCCCCACTGAGCCAGGAGCCAGACTCGGGGCTCGATCCCAGGACCCTGGGATCATGACCTGAGCCGAAGGCAGACACTTAACCATCTGAGCCACCCAGGTGCCCCTCAGTCTAAAACTTTCTTGAGGGGCACCTGGTGCCTCGGTTGGGCGACTGCCTTTGGCTCAGGTCATGATCCTGGAGTCCCAGGATCGAGTCACGCATCTAGCTCCCTGCTCATCAGGGAGTCTGCTTCTCCCTCTGACCCTCCCCCCTCTTATGTGCTCTCTCTCTCTCTCTCTCATTCTCTCTCTCTCTCAAATAAAGCAAGCCTTTTTTTTTTTAAGGAATTTTTTATTTATTCATTTGAGACAGAGAGCTACAGATCGAGAGAGAGAGCAGGAGCAGTAGGGAGAGGCAGAGGGAGAAGCAGACTCCCTGCTGAGCAGGGAGCCTGATGTGGGGCTCAATCCCAGGACCCTGGGATCATGACCTGAGCCGAAGGCAGACGCTTAACCATCTGAGCCACCTAGGCGCCCCATAAATAAAATCTTTAAAAAAAATTATAAAAAAAATAACTTTGTTGAAAGATCATGTCATGCTTTGGGCAGTACAATAAGAAAACTGAAGGATGATACAATTGTAGCAATGTATTTCATTATTAAACCATCCTTCTCTAGGTGATCCTACCATTCTTCAGTTTGCTTATTTCTTTTTTTCTTTTAAAGCAAAGTTGGGAATAATTGTTTAGTAATAATGAAATAACCTTAGGGTAATTTGTAAGGGTGGAACATCTTGCAAATAGCAAACTGTTTCGAGACACAGGAAAAATAAGATCACTAAGATCCCATAATGTATCTTATATTTATAAAATGGTCCACTGGACTCATCTGGTAATTGCAAGATAAAATGAATTTTATACTGTCTTTAAAAAGAATAGGTAGATTTTCTCTGTTATTGGAAGACCTCTAGGAGAGAATACATCGTGAAATACAATCCTTACAAATAGAACTGCTTGGAAAAAGAAACTCAAAAACTAAATTGGGTACAGTGGACCTTGATGATTTGATGAGGGCAACTGGAGATGGTAGACAATATGATGTTTTATGGAAGCAAAAGAGAAGGGATGGATGCCAGGAAAACATGAGGGAGAAAGGCCTGGATTTGGTCACACTGGCAACCTTGGGCTGCTAGAGTTGGAGAGTATCCTTTCAGCTTTAGTTTCTGTGGTAGTGCTGTATTGGATCTACTCTAAGATGTTACACCCCACCTTTTTTTTTTTTTTTAATGTTTCATAGATTTTGGTTGCTGGAAGACTTCCAGAAATATAATCGGACATTTGTGTTAGCCAGTCCAAGTCTCAGTTAGGTATATGGGACATTCTCAAAGCCCTTCAAGACTTGTAAGTGCAGCTTGGAGCTGTTGTACATCAGTGAATTATTTTTTTGGTGCTTCTTGTGGGCCTTGTTTAGTTTGCCTTTATTGTCTCTCTCTGGTAAAGTAGTAAATTTCAGAGACTGGTGTTGGTAAGAACTTTGGCTGTATGTAAAGTTTCCTTGTCATTAGTTTGTGTGTCTTCTTTATGTATACTTTGTCACCACAAGGTGCCACATTTTGGGAAGGACTATTAAAAAAAAATTATTTTGGGGGGGGTGGGGCCTGGGTAGCTTAGTCAGTTAAGCATCTGCCTTTGGCTCAGGCCCTGATCTCAGGGTCCTGGGATCAAGTCCAACATTGGGGTCCCTGCTCAGTGGGGAGTCTGCTTCTCCCTCTCCCTCTGCTCCTCCCCCCTACCCCCCACCCCCCACTCATGCTCTCTCTCTCTCAAATAAAATCTTTAAAAAAATTTTTTTGGGGGGGCATGGGTATTCTATCTGTTCTAAGCCAAAATTTAGAATATTTTAGAGGAAGCTCAAAGAAATGAAAAAACAGTGCTGCTATGAATTTGGTAGAAAATATCACAACCTTCTTGTGACCTATGCCTTAATTCATTGGCTCATTCTGCCTATTTCCGAAATCTGATTAGCTGAGCTAGATTCAAGGCTATGTAAGATGGGGTCCTAGACAGGCTTTTTCCTCTTCCTACATATTATTCACTCCAGCTGAATCAAATAAGTCTTTCCTAAGATATTTCACATTGTTAGGCACATAGCTTGGCATGGGGAACTGCAAGGGGATTGGAGTCAGATCAACTTCATTTTGAGCCTTAGTCAAGATTTTTGACCTTAAGAAAGTCACTTGACTTCTCTGAGCCTCTCATGCTTCATCTACAAATGTTGCTAAGTTGTGATATTTATTTAGTTAGTTAATTTAGAGAGAGAGAGGCAGCCGGAAAGGGAGCGAAATCTTTGAGGAGACTCCCCACTGAGCACAGAGCCTGATGTGGGGCTAGATCCCAGGACCCTGAGGTCATGACCTCAGCTGAAATCAAGAGTCGGCCCCTTAACCAACTGAGCCGCCCAGGTGCCCCCAAAGTTACGATATTTAAATGCCATGATAAATGTGAAAGCGTTTGACCTAGACGTCACTTAGTAAATCATCTCTTCCCTGAGCTAATATCGTAATGATCCTTGCCCCTTCTTAAAAGAGGCAACACACACACACACAGTAAATTTGAAAGTTGTCTTGAGAATTTGTAGTACCTGTTGAGATGATTATTTAAGGTATAGTTCCACCTGTGTTCTTGATCTACCATTTAGAAACCTTGCCCCTCTCATTTGTTATCACTAATCCCACCTACATTGTGGGCTAATTCTCTTGGGCTATAAAAGCATTCGTGTTTCTTTTCTATGTTTAAGCAAAACAAAATAATATGTCAAGTCAAATGAATAGCAAAAGCAAAATTCAAGCAAACAAAATACCTTCTTCTAAAACCAACTCCTAAAGCTGCATTCAGCTCAGATTTATCTTTGGAAGCCTAAACTCATTGGTTTTCGTGGCATTACCACAGAACGTCCCAGCAGAACCATATCTGAACATGATTAAAGCAAAATCTACTTCAGCATGTGCCTCTTGTATTCTTGATCTGAGTTAGTGGCACTATTATTCACCCAGTTGCCCATGGTAGTACGTATAATTTATTGAGGTATGATTTATGTACAGTAAACTATACCCATTTAAAGTATGTAATTTGATCAATTTTGACATCTGTTCACCTGCAAAACCACCACCCTAGTCAAGATATGAAATATTGCCATCAGCCTGAAAAGTTTTCTCATACCGCTTTGCAATCAATTCATCCTTCCCCTGTCTTTGGCCCTAGGGAACCAGTGATCTACTTTAGTCACTATAAATTAGTTTGCATTTTCTGTAATTGTGTATAAATGGATTCATATCTGTGTCAGGGTTCCCTGAAAAAGAAAACTAATAGGATGGATATATAGATATTGATGCTATATATATCTATATATACAGAAAAAGATTTATTTTAAGGGATTGGCTCACATGATTGTAAGGGCTCACAAGTCCAAAATATTCAGGGCAGGCCAGCAGACTGGAAACTAATGGAAGAGTTGCTGTTACAGTCTTTTTTTTTTTTATATAAAAGAATATTTTAATTCTTGTCCTTAGGAACTATAAAGACTATACATGATTTGGAAATGAGACTGTACCAAACAATGGCCAAAGGAGAATCGTCCATTCTACGCCTTCTCTTTGGTCTGGTCACTCAGAAATATAATGTTATCAGCTATGATTGTTGTTGCTTGCCGCCTCACGTTATTTTTATCTGTGTATTCACCATAGTCTACTTTCCCTTCTACATAAATTCGGGACCCCTTTTTCACATACTGATATGCCACATCTCTGAGGCCTGGGCGGAATACTGATATTCTGTGCCATGTTGTCTTTTGACTGACATCACCCATCTGGTAGGCTTCACTCTCCCCGGACCGCCACATCTCATTCGTCGCTAGAGAAAATATCGTGACTGGGTTTTTCCCTTCCACCTGTCTCATGACAGGGTCCTGACCCACTCGCCCAAGCAGCTGCACACGGTTCAGAGATCTTTCAAGAACCAAGCTGCTAGCTATTTCAGACTCACGTCTTACAAACTGGTGAAATACCTGTAATACAGGTCTTCGAAACATGGCTTCTATTTGGTTTTCCTACAAACTAGTCTCTGGTCTTCCCACCTAGCGAAGAACTCCTGGCTCCCTCCCTCCCGCCCCGGACGCTGTAGCCGGTTCAGCTTCTCGCTAGGCGAGCACTTCCGGATACAGAGAGGACCTGCTGTTACAGTCTTGAGTGTGAAGTCTGTGAGGCAGGCCAGCAGGCTGGAAATTCAGACAGGAGTTGGTATTACAGTCTTGAGTCCAAAATCTGTAAGGCAGGCTGGAGATTTGGGCAGGGTGTCTAAAGTATGGTCTTGAGACACGATTCCTTCTTCTCTGGGAAACCTCAGTTTTTGTTCTGATGGCCTTCAGCTCCCCGTAATTGGGTATCATGTGTTGTAAATTTCTTCTTTGGAAAGGACTTGTTTTTTCTTCTCCTAAATAGGTAAGGACTCTTCTAAACTTTTTTTTTTTTGTCTGTGTTCAAGCCTTCATTGTCTTTGTATTTCACATTGAAATATTTTTCTCATTGATGTCCTATGCATGGTGTCTTCCTTCTCCAATCCGTTTCTGTAGTGCCACAAGTTGTTATTCTAAACCTCAATTTGTTCATGGTACTCCCTGCTGAAATAACTCCCTCAGTAACTTTTCATTTCCCCCAAATTGCCTAAGTCTACGTGATGACTTCTGATGGAATGGCCATGTTATAGAATGTAGCTTGGGGAGAGAGCAAATCAGCCAGTTTTCTATGTAAAGGAATGATCCCAAACTTAGAGGATTTAGACATGATAACATTCTGTTGTCATTATTTCTTTTATTAGCCTGACCTGTTTAAAAAAATTGTTTTTTATTTAGTTCTTTTTTAAGTAGGCGAGCCCAACTCGAAGCTTGAACTGATGACCCTGAGATCAAGAGTTGGACACTTAACCTGACTGAGCTACCCACGTGCCCCTAACCTGAACTCTTTTAAATGCATTGCTTTTAATATTCTTCCTAGTTCCTAACACAGACCATTGTGACATAGGAAGTTTTTGTACCTGTTTTTTTTGTTTTGTTGTTTTTTCCCTTAGGAATTAAAAAGGCAGTAATGGAAATC
The DNA here is from genome assembly GCF_002201575.2 of Neomonachus schauinslandi. NCBI lineage: Eukaryota > Metazoa > Chordata > Mammalia > Carnivora > Phocidae > Neomonachus > Neomonachus schauinslandi. The sequence goes on along the minus strand of NC_058416.1, from coordinate 13,629,740 downwards.
ACTGACTTGAAGAGAAAACCAGGCAGCCAATAATTTTTGAATGCTATATTTTAAAAAAATCTTTCAGTTTTATAAGTAGGGGGCCTCATTTTTTTTTTTTTAAAGATTTATTTATTCATTTTAGAGACAGAGAGAGTGTGAGCAGGGGGAGGGACAGTGGGAGAGGGAGAGAATCTCATCGCTCCCCCTGCTGAGCCTGCAGCCATGCAGGGCTAGATCCCAGGACCCTGAGATCATGACCTGAGCTGAAATCAAGAGTTGGCCGTGTAACCGATGGAGCCACCCAGGCGCCCCTGTAGAGGGTCTAAATAATCTGGAAGACTAAATATAGCCTTCAGTTTAATTAGGAAGTAACTTTTGTTGAATTGGCCGTGGAAGATGTGTTGAAGAGAATAAGAACATCGCTGATCGTTATTCTGAATTTTCTTTGACATGTTGTATACCATAGCTGTTCTATCGGGGCCTTGCTGTTTTGGTTTGAGACAGGTTTCTAAGCAGCAAGATGACATATTTTTAGAAATGTAGAAGCATGTGTTCAAACTGAGTTTGTTCTTTGGATGATTTATTTTTTAATGTAGGTAGCATTAGCGTTCTAACAGGCCTCTCATAAGAACTATTTTATGACTGCTAAACTAGATCGCACACAAACTAAGTATCCAGGAGATAAGAGTAATTTAACCTGGAGAGTAACTGGGAGTCACTGTGTGTTAGTGTATTGATTTTAATGTTTACAGCTTGGTGATATGGTGTAGATTTCGAGTCGTTCCTTAATACGTTTGCTCAAATTATGCTTTGGAGATATTTTAAATTCAACCTTCTGCTTCCTTTGGTCCCATGAGGTTAGCTGTGGGCTTGTACATCTTTACCTCCAGGAATGAGAGTTGTGGGGGGTGATAAACTCAAAGGCGCCTTTAGAATTTGTAATGATTCTGTTGTATTCATTAAGTAATCTGATCCTGTTGTGCTCCTATTAAAAACCTTCTAAGGGTTTCCCATTGCATTTAGAATGAAATGCAAACACCCTTTCAGGCCTACAAGCTCCTGTCCCTCTTCCCCATACTAGCCTGGCTTCAGCTGCCCTGCCCGCTGAGCGTGCAAGTTCGTCCCCTCCTCCAGCCTTTGTACTTGCAGTCACCTCTTCCTGTAATCCTCTTCCTTCAGACCTTTAGGTGCCTTTTTCAGCTCTCAGATCAAATGTCATCTCCTCAGAGAGGTCCTTGCCAGTGTTTCCTTCTCCCCAGTCACCCTGTTCAATTACACTCTTTTTATTGTCTTCATAGTACTCGTTGCCATCCCTCTCACTGGTCAGTAATTCTCATAAGAGTCTGTGCCTTGCTGTTTAGTTCCATTTGCTGCTGCATCCCCATGCATGGAGAGGCATAGTGGATACTTTGTAAGCATTCAGAGGGATGAATGTTCCTTATAATTATCCTCACTGAAATAAAGTGACTAGTTAAAAACAATATGTGACTAATTCATATGATTGTCTGTTTAAATTACTCAGTAATAGATTCATCTTTTCATTACATAGTACAGAATTCAATTATGGTTAGAAGCAGACCCTGTCTCTTGTGGCTGGGGCTGGTATGCAGATATAAGATCCTATCTTTTATTCAATTTGTCAGGTCATGATTTCTATCAATTCTTTAAAAGAGATAGCTGAATAATAATTTCCTTTTTTAAAGTTTTAAGTTTATATTTTAGAGGCTTTTTGGAAATTCCTGGAACGTCATTAATTCATGTGCCCCGTTTTGTTTTGTTGTTGTTGTTTTATTAAATCATGACTGAGGCAGGGTGGTGGATTGAGAAGATTCTGGACTGGAGGTCAGGAGGTCTAGTTTAGTTCTGCCAGTAGCCAATTCTCCACATGAGTCTTTTGGCCCTCAGTTCCCTAGTTTATAAAATAATAGGGTTGGATAAAATGATCTTAAATGTTTGTTCTCTTTTGGGGCGCCTGGCTGGCTCAGTCAGTAGAGCATGAGACTCTTGATCTCGGGGTCGTGAGTTCAAACCCCATATTGGGTGTAGAGCTTACTTAAAAAAAAAAAAGCCTGTCCTCTTTTAACAATGTATAATTTATGTAATTCCAGGCATGAATCAGTTATTTTTTCACTTTGGGGAATTTTTTAAGTTGTATGGATGTGTGATATATATGATAGTTGTCAAGATATTATTACACTCTTGCAAGAATGGAAAGTCAAATTTGTCTAATTTAGTAGAACATTAAAACATCTGAAAGATTCAGAAGTGCTCTGGTTTATTTCACTTTTTTTTTTTTTTTTTTTGGCAGCAGCTCTGGTGAGAAATACCATACGTGATTTATTGGAGCTATTGATTTTAAAAGTGACAGTATTTAAATGTATAATAAAGGTTTGTCTTTAGGATGCTAATTTTGGCCTTATCACTGTTTAAAGGATCCCAGTATTTTTCTTCTTTAATCATTTGATAAAGCATAACGTGTCCTACTTCAGCACATCAGTTTTACTTTAAAGTTCATATAATTCATCATTGGCATTAGATACATAACAGTTTTAAGAAATACTGTAGAATAGCGTATGTTCTATTCTATATGCTTTAGTTCACTAGTCCTCAGACTTTAGCATGGGCATCATAATTAAACAGAGATTGCTGCCCCATCCCAAGTTTCTGATTCAGTAGGTCTAGGATGGGGACTGAGGACTTGCCTTTCTAACAAGTTCCCAGGTGATGCTAATGCTGCTGGTCCAAGACTCACACTTGAAAACCCTTGCTGTACTTTGTCAAGTTCTTCGTTTGCACTCACTGGCAACATCTTGATGCAGAGGAGTCCAGGTTCCTCCTTGTTGTATAGTGATGCATCTCAACAGTACCAGGCCCCTTTCCCTCTTTACCTTGTAGTCCTTTGATTCCCTGATATTACATGATATCTCAGATCCTCTCCAGTCTCCTGGTAAGTGTGATACATAAGAAATGGTTAAATGCAGCTGGAACCCTTAACAATAGCATGCTGCTGGTCACTTAACCTTTTGGAGTGTGTGTTTAAATGGGAAAACATGCATTTAGAGGTGATGGGCAATTTACTCTTGTCAGTTTGACAACACTGGCTTTGGAATCAAATACTCTGGCTCAGAGATTAGCTCTGCCACTTATTGGCTATTTAAGTTTGTGAAAATTATATAACTTTTCTGAATCTTAGTTTCCTCATTTCTAAAACAGGATTGATAATATCTGCCTTATAGGATTTTCATAAGGACTTAATTAAATTAGATAAGGCGTATAAAATACTTCATAGGTACTTGGTAATTTGGTGGTCTTACAAAAGGTCACATGTCAGTGTAAATGATCATAACTCCCATGTAGTTTTGGATAGTGTCTGTTACTCTCATAGCTATTCACGTCTTACCTTAATGTGTGTTGCTCACCCAACCTGCTTGCAGGAGTAGCCATGGGCAGTAGACGTTTAGCTGTCTACTGTGTTTGCACAGATCCCACTTCTCTTACTTGTTTGGAAATGCTGTGTCTTGTTCCTGTCTAACCTGACTCTATATCCCTGGGCACTTAACTCTGGTTTGTGGTGCCCATATCACGTCCTTCCTGCTCTGTGGACCTGTTGCAGCCTGTTTCTCAGACTGGGATCCTCCCTGTGTTCCAGGATGGTTTTTATGCTCCTCTTTCTGGCTGTATATGAAATACCTACACCAGTGTGTTTAGAGGCGTGTAGCTCCACCCCCTACCTGGAATGGGGTGTGTTTGTTTTTTTGTCATGAAAGTAACCGCTCTTTAAATATATGTGTGATTTTATTTTTTATTTTTTATTTTTAGATTTATTTATTTATTTGAGAGAGCGAGAATGAGAGAGAGCGAGAGAGAGAGAGTACATGAGAGGGGGGAGGGTCAGAGGGAGAAGCAGACTCCCTGCCGAGCAGGGAGCCTGCTTCTCCCTCTGACCCTCCCGACCCTCCCCCCTCTCATGTGCTCTCTCTCTCAGTCTCTCTCTCTCAAATAAATAAATAAAATCTTAAAAAAAAAAAAGTACCTATATTCACCAGATTCTAGTTAGCTTAGAATATATTGGGGAATTTTCAACTGTGAATTCTGTTGATTGGGATGGAGATCCCCTAAGACACTGTTTTAGCCTCTAACAATGACTTGTGAGAAAGTGCCAGTTTGTCCCATCACAGATGATGCTTGGTGGCAGTGTTGGGGGTTCAATGACTCTTCATTGTTGTTTTACATTCTGTTTTTGGACATGATCATGAATTGTCTGTTGCCCTAAGGTCTATTGTAGTGATGTATTTTCAGCCCTATTTATGATTTCATGCTTTTCAGCAACAGAGGAGATTTGTCTTTGTTACATATTTACACAAACACTTTGCTTCCTACTTCCTTTTCGGTGAACCAATGTTCATCTGGCTCAGTTGGGGTGGGGGTGGGGGTTGAGCAAATATAGGAGTCTGACGGAGCAGTTGTCTCCTAAGTGTGATTTTTCCTTGCGTTTGTGAGCACCTGGCAAGCCGAGTGCACTGGACCAAGTAGAACTCACGGAGAGAGAACAGAAGCATCAGATACAGACTACCATTTATGGAATTATGAAAAATAGATGTGTGGAACACGATGTAGTAGTTTTACTTGATTGAATTAGAGTGTTTGAATATTGGGAGACTAATTCAGGATTGGCACACAATATTATCACCTAAAAAGTTATTATTTAGTATGAAGCATTGAATAATACATAATGGATCTCTCTCTGCCATTTATATATTCTTGCTTAAAGCTATTTTACTATAGTGCAGGCATATATACAAATTCAATTTCAGTGAATTCAGCTACATGCACTCCATCATTTGTATAAGCTGTAAATGTGTATATGTCAAAGAATTTATAAATGAAGAAATTTATAAGGATAATTTCAATGTGATTTAAAAAATTTTTTTTAAAATATTTTATTTATTTCACAGAGAGATAGCGAGAGCAGGAACACAAGCAGGGGGAGTGGGAGAGGGAGAAGCAGGCTTCCCACTGAGCAGGGAGCCCGATGTGGGGCTCGATCCCAGGACCCTGAGATCGTGACCCGAGCCGAAGGCAGACGCCCAACGACTGAGCCACCCAGGCGCCCCAATTTCAATGTGATTTTTGTCCTGTTCTTTACTAATTTTATTATCTATTCCTAAGTAAGATACAGCTAAGAGTAGGAGAAGAAACAGGGATGAGGACTTTTAGTCTTGTTGAAGGTGGTGTAGCAAAGGGCAACGTAATCATTTTTGACAAATTAAGATCAGATGTTTTTGGGGTGAAGCGCTGTTTGTTTTCTGTACTTCCAGTGGTCTGCTTTTTGGCATCTGTTTGTGCTGGAGTGAAATGAATTTATTTGCTTTTAAAATGTTTTGAACGCTTACCATTTGGGTTCATTTCAGCTCTCATAAGCAAATAGCTTTGGTGAAAGTTTATGAGACTCTCTTACGTAGGTTGGGGACCAGTGAAACGTCATTCTTGTCAGAAGATGGAATGGTATGGAAATGGTACCCACCAATGGTACTCATGCTAAAATGTGATAACTTAGAGCATGTTTTCAGAGCCTTAAAAAAATAGAAAGGTAAGGTGAGTCACCTGTAGTTACTAGATTGTGATACTACTCCCCACAGCCTTTAGGTTAACGCCGTGTTGCAATGGTTACTGCAACAAGAAGCTGTTGTGCTGCACTCAGGAAATGAGTATCTTTTCTGGTCCATGAACACTGCCATTATCAAGGGGACACTTGAAGCCTTGGAGAAACTTTTCTTTTGCTCTTTCTTCTTGACATTTTTTTATCCCCTTAGAGCAGCTTCAGGTTTATGTTTTAGAATATGGCCTAGTAACTTGCGTCCTAACCTAAAGAAATCGTCTTCCATCCAGAGTAAAATGAGGGACTATAGGCATGACAGTGCCCGTGATGGAAACAAAAAGGGAATATTTGTACTTGTCCTTTAGGAAACTGGTCCTTCTCAAATTAGGTTAGATCTGTCGTTCCAGGGCCTGAGAATGAGTAGAATGCTGGCCACAGTGAGGAGGGGCCTCCTGCTGCCAGCCAGCCAGCCAGCCAGCCTGCCAGGGTCTCAGCAGCTGTTGCACCAGGAACTTCAGAGCCAGGCCCGTGGTCCTCAAGGTTTTTAATCTTTAAAATGTGACACAATGGGAGGAGTCTTGAAGTTATTCTCATTCTTTGACTGCTCTTTCCTCATCCTAGACTCTGTATATAGAAGCAGACAGTACGATGTCTCTAAAGCAGTGCTTCTCATCTGGGTAGTTTTGCCTCCTAGGGGACATTTGGCAACATCTGGAGGTATTTTTGGCTATCACACTAGGGAGATGGCTCCTGGGATCTATCATCATTGGACAGCTAAACATCCTACAGTGTTCAGTATATAGCCTCTCAAGAAAGAATTATCTACCCCAAAATGTCAGTAGTGCCATGGTTGAGAAACCTACTGCTGAAGCATCATCTCAAAGAGAGAAACAAAAGTTTCTAGAGTAATATTCTCACCCTGAAGGGTAGTTGTAAGAAAGAAAGCAGGAACAGAATTCTAACTTTTAGTTCCTGCCTTAGAATGAGGTAATAGAGTTTGGTGTACTGTAGGTCACGAGACAGGTTTTGTGGCCTTCTCTACAAGTGCTCATCTTTACAAGGGGGAGAAGGTTGTGGGCTCTCTTGGTTCCAGTGCAGGTCATTTAAGTGAGTGGTGCAAATTCAGACTGCTAAAGCCACACATTTGTCTGTGTGCTGGACAAATGAGGGAGTTATCACCAAAAAAAACCGTCATTTAGTTTGCAAAGTGGTATATAGCCTGCTTCAGTATATGGTACATCATTGGATCTATGCTTTCCTGTCATTCCATTCAGGCTTAATTTGACTTTTTCAGAGTGAATTGGAAAAGAGCACAAATCTACTCTCACTGACACTTAAATCAACGGAAGATTATAGGGATCTTTTTTTGGATTTTAGTAATTGTGGCTTCTTTTTTGACGTAGTTGCCATAATCAAGAAATTGAAGCATGGTCTGCTCAGGGCAAAATGAGTCATGAAGTCAGAAAATATATAGATATTTGTGGGAAAAGATTAATATGACATAAGTGCTGGGGGAGGAGAGAATAATTTGAAAACTCATTATTTATAACTCGAGGCAAATAAATCATAGTTCAAAATTATGTTGTTCTAAAACATGGAAAACCAGATAATTGGTATGTTTTTCTGTTTGATTCTCAATTTTAAAGGACTCTAATTGATGTATTGTTTATATTGTTCCCTAAATACAGTGTTTGGATGATAGGGAGGGAGGAGAGAATGCATGTGATCGTAGCTCAAAGATGTGCAGTGCTTCTCCCCAAAACAATTAGAGTGCAGAGACTGCCAATGGTGATGTCAGTCAGTAGATAAAGAGCCATTTCAGACTTTATAATCAGCATTAGAAGAACAGAGAGAATTTGTGCAAACTCTGAAGCACTGTTAAGTTTTCTACTGTGTTCCTCTGTTCTGTTGCCCCAAATGATAACGTTCTCAAACATTTAATTACCTATATAATTTACAAATTATATTTCATATCCAGGAAAAGAGAGAGTACTGTTTATAGGGGGCGAAGTAGTTGCTTTGTTTTGCCAGAACAAAAGCAGAAATGCAAAGCAGTATTTCGGGACTGAGATAGAGGAAAATAATACTGGTTTCTAACTTAGTAATGTGGCTCCTAGAGGCAGCGTTGAGCAGAACTGGCCTACCTAGACTGTAAATTTAATACTGTTTATTCCCTTGGGGAGAGGAAAATGCCATTAATATAGACTTAAATGATGTAAAGGGGGGTGAACTTCTTTACAGTCAGGAAGAGCCTCACTTAAAACTAATTTTCCAAATGCCAAAGGTCTTCGGCTGCCCTTCCGCCTCCCCCCACACACACACTATTTTGCCAAGATTTTGGCATGTCTTTTCCTTGGATTCTTACCCTTCATGCTGGATTTGGAGCCTAAGTTAGAAGGGAGTATGCTGACATACATTTACACTTTATTTTTTTTAAAGATTTTATTTGTCAGAGAGCATAAGCAGAGGGAGAAGCAGGAGCAGGGAACCTGATGCGGGGCTCGATCTCAGGACCCTGGGACCATGACCTGAGCCAAAGGCAGACCCTTAACCGACTGAGCCACCCAGGCGTCCCTAACACGCTTTAGAGATGAGGAAACCGCAGCATCATTTGGTGTGGCGGAAGCAGGCAGTGCAGGGGGAAGAGTGGTAAGCAATGAATCTGGAGAACTAGGCAAGTTAGTCATTGAATTGAATATTATCTCAAGATTTTCAGTTCATAGCTTAGTGCCTGACCCTTAATAAGTGCTTAATCAGTAACTATAATGATTTATAGGTAACCATAGGTAGATATTTACAGGGAGATTACTATGTTCTATGTATATCTTTTCTCTCCCTCTTTTCTGTTTCTGCTCCTGTTTTAGATCAGACCATCAATTTGAGAAAGACAGAGAAAGACTGAGAAATGAGAGAAAACAAACGAATACCAGTACAACAGAAAGAAAATTAAAGTACATTGGGCTAGCCTTTGTATACTTTCACTTAATCCTCACAATCACCTTGTGATTTAAATAATATTCACATTTTATGGATGAGAAAATGGAGATTTGGAGATGGTACTCAATTTACAGTAAATGATAGAGCTGGGATTTGATCCCAAGTCTGGAGGACTCCACTGCAAGCATCTCTTTTTTATAGTATTCCATATCTCTGTAACTGGGCAGGTTTAGTTATTGAGAAATGCCCCCCCCAAAAAGTGTTGTTAAAGGATTGTTTCAATAAAAACTTGAATTTTCTTTGGAGGAACAGGTGAAAAAAAAAAGAGGGGAGTTAGGGCCCAATGTAGAAATAAGTGAGAGAGAAGTTAGCATTTAGGGTAAATACAGTGAGTGCCTGGTGATGGTGAGTAGCCACTGGAGGAGGGAAACTTAAATTTAAGATTTAGCCCATGAGTGGTGAAAGCAGGGCCACTGCATACAGATTGCCTGCTGTGTGCTGCATAATTCGGTGGGGGGCCATTCCCAGTGCGGTCTGTGGTGGGGCTTCCTGGAGTGGTGCAGTGTTGGCTGCGTGCAGTGGCTTGCATGGCGAACATCTAGGTGTGTGCTGTGAGGGGAGAGCAAGCACCTGCTGTAGGCACAGGTATCTGTCTCTTTCTGGAAAAAGAAATACCTGGAAGCTTAAAGGTCAGAGTTACTACACAAAACAACTTGATGAAAAATGAGCAAAGGACTTGAATAGACATTCCCCAAAGAAGATATACAAATGGCCAATAAAACACATGAAAAAAATGTGCAACATCACTAATCATTAAGGAAACACAAAACACAGTGAGATACCACTTCACACTCATTAGGATGGCTGCTATAAAAAAAAGTGTTGACAAGGATATGGAAAAATTGGAACCCATGTGTGCTGTTGATGGGAATGTAAAATGGTACAGTTGCTATGGAAAACAACATGGCAGTTACTCAGAAAATTAAAAATAAAATTACCATATGATCCAGCAATTCCATTTCTGAGTAGATACCCGAAAGAATTGAAAACAGGATCTCAAAGAGATATTTGTACACCCATATTCATAGCAGCATTATTCACAATAGCCAAAAGGTGGAAGCAACTCAAATGTCTATCGATGGATAAATGGATAAACAAAGTATAGTATAAACATATAATGGAATATTATTCAGCCTGAAAAAAGAAGGAAATTTTGACATTTGCTATGACATGGTTGAACCTTGAGAACATTGTTTTTATTTTTATTTTTTTCTTCAAGTTTTTATTTAAATTCCACTTAGCATACAGTCTAATATTAGTTTCAGGACTAGAATTTAGTGATTCATCACTTACATATAATGCCCAGTGCTCAACACAACAAGTGCCCTTCTTAATACCCATCATCCATTTAGCCCATCCCCTGCCCACCTCCCCTCCAGCAACCCTCAGTTTGTTCTCTATAGTTGAGTCTATTTCCTGGTTTGCCCCTCTCTCTCTCTCTCTTCCCCCCCCCCCATGTTCATCTGTTTTGTTTCTTAAATTCCACACGAGTGAAATCATATGGTATTTGTCTTTCTCTGCCTGACTTATTCTGCTTAGTATAATATATTATAGCTCCATCCATGTCATTGCAAATGGCAAGATTTCATTCTTTTTTGATGGCCGAGTAATATCCCATTGTATGTATACACCACATCTTCTTTATCCATTCATCAGTTGATGGACCTTTGGGCTCTTTCCATAACTTGGCTATTGTTGATAATGCTGCTATAAACATTGGGGTGCATGTATCCCTTCGAATCAGTTTTTTTTGTATCTTTGGGTAAATACCTCGTAGTGCAATTGCTGGATTGTCAGGTGGTTCTTTTATTAACTTTTGAACCTTGAGAACATTTTTAGTAAAATAAGCCAGTTACAAAAGGACAAATACTGTACGGTACCATTTATATGAGGTACTTAAAGTCATCAAATTCATAGAGACAGAAGGTAGAGTGGTGATTTGCTGGGGTTGGCGGGGAGGCAAGAATGGGGAGTTAGTGTTTAATGGGTACAGAGCTTTAGTTTGGGATGCAGAGGTTCTGCAGATGGATGGTAGTAATAGTTGTACAACAGTATGAATGTACTCCATGCCACAAAACCGAACACTTAAAAACAGTTAAGATGGTAAATTTTATATTGTGCATTTTACCGGAATTTAGAACAAAAGAGTAACTGTTTCCATAGCTTTACTATTGTCTTCCCTGTTTGAGAAACTTTTCATTTAAACATACAATTCTCTTCATCAGTGTTAAGGGGAAAACAGTCATCTGTAATTTAAGAATGCTATTTATTGAGCAGGGGAATAAAATGTTGACTTTTCCCACAACCACACTTGAAGAATGTCTGTTGCCTTAGTAGTAGCTGCATTTGTTAGAATTACTTTAGAAAATGGTGCTGGGGGCCTTTTCATTCATAGTCTCTTCTGACTTCTCCCTATTCAGTGGCCTTCTCTGAAAGTTGCAAAATTGCCAGTGTCGAACAGGTAGTGACATTTTTGCCTTTGTGCCTATGGATGGTTTGTGTTTAATTTATTTAGTAAAAAGCCTTGTATATAATAAGATTGGAACTAGTATCTGGTCAGTTATTGAAAAAGTTGGTTAAAGCAGAACATAAAATGTTTTTAAAGATTTATTTTGGTGGGGGGAAGGGCAGAGGGAGGGAGAGAGAGAGAGAGAGGCGCGAGAGAGAGGAGTCCCAAGCAGACTCCCTGCTCAGCGCAGAGCCTGACACAGGGCTTGATCCCATGACCCTGAGATCACGGCCTGAGCTGAAACCAAGAGTTGGACGCTTAACCGATGGAGCCACCCAGGCACCCCAGAACATAAAATGTTTTAAGGTAATTTTTTATACTTTCCTCATGCTAGACTTTGTATAGAGGCAGGGGAGGTGTAGGATGCCTCCAAAGCATCATTTTGAAGAAGGACTCTGAGAAAATCAAAGAACATTTCCTAGTGTAATATTGCCAGGCTGAAGGTAGTTCCAGGAATTAAATCAGGAACAAAACTGGTATTTTAGTTCTTGGCTCAGCACCAGGTGACTAGATTTTTATCAGGTCCCACCTCCCCCTACTATTTGGATTATAAATAGTCCAAATTTATACCCACAAAGCTATTTTAATATTTTATTAATTGATTCACTTTATTGAATTACAAGTATAATTGGCACTATAGGCTTGGTTCGAACCCAGCACTCAGCAGGTAGGGCTAGAAAAGTGCTGGGATACTGTGGGGACCTCATAGTGCCGTGGGAGTCACTGGTGCGTTCTGCTGAAGGAATGGAGACGTGTGGTTAATCCGGTGGGTAGGTTGAGAGGAGATTGGTTAAGAGAGCATTTTCTCTGTTCAGAGTCTTAAGTCTCCTGGCTTTGGGACAATATTTGTAGTTACATCAGACCTCAGTGGTACAGCACTCGTTCAATACCCTCCTGTCATAAACGTTTCATGTCTATTTTATGTTTATTTGATATTCAGTAACTTGCCCATGAAGAAGTTACGCCACTAGCATTTTCTCTGCTTAGGGCTGTGGTCTCCTGAGCTCAGCCTAGAGGGACTTTTATGTTCCTTTGCTTTAAATTCCTTTTTTTGAATTGGTGTTCCAGAGAACCCCAGGCAGTGTCTTTGGGAGATGGATCATCTTTCATTGCCCTGGTGTTGTGTAATTTGGCACACTTGTATTTTTCTGTATGAGCCGGATATTGGGAGTACAGGAAGCCAAGGTGGAAAGCAAGGACTAGAACAGTGGGAAGAGGGCGCCTGGGTGGCTCAGTTGGTTAAGCGACTGCCTTCGGCTCAGGTCATGATCCTGGAGTCCCGGGATCGAGTCCCGCATCGGGCTCCCTGCTCAGCAGGGGGTCTGCTTCTCCCTCTGCCCTCTTCCCTCTCGTGCTCTCTCTCTCTCATTCTCTCTCTCTCAAATTAAAAAAAAAAAAAAAAAAAAAAAGAACAGTGGGAAGAGTGAGGGAATGACTTGTCAGAGAGGCCAAGGACTATGTAGGACCCATAGTGGGTGTGTGATCCTACCGTGATTAACATGGTGAGCCTCACAGGAAATCAGTCCCTCCCCTTCTCACTTTATATTGGAATCATGCCTTCCGGCAAACCGTAAAAGCTTTCCCCCTTTGTATGCTATTTATTACAGAGCATCGTTTTATGTGATTCAAGTGAGCCTTCAAAAGTAGATGGGTAGTGAGAGGTAGGGTTTCTTGTTTGTTTTGTTTTTTAACCTAGGGGCTGTTCTTGTTCAGTCTACTGTGGTGTGTCACCATAAATTGTAATTAAAGCTTGTTACATCTTATGTGTTTAAAAACACCAATCTTGAGTTTAAAATAACCATACCACGCCGTTGATAAGGCACAGCTTCTGTTTTTGATCCTGGATGGATAAACCTAAAACAGACAGATTTATGTGAAAAGATATTCTGGATTCCAGAGAAAAGATGGTTTACTCAGGATGGCTTTTTTCTTTTTCTTTTTTTTTCCCCACTTAGCAAACTGCTCTCAATTTTCAAAATACGGTTAATCCCAATTACCTTTATATGGAATATAGGCAAGTAGAAACTTCCAGAATATCGGGGCCACTCTCACCCTCTCTTTCCTTTTGGTCTTTACTTTTACAGTCATTAGTGATTATATGTATTCATGAGTACAAACTAATATGAATTTTGGCCTTCAGAAAAATCACAATGCATTAAAGAGTGATTTTTTCTTGGCGTATCTGAAATTTTACATGCTATTTTTTCCTTCTGTTTATATGTTTGATTGTATGCAGAAACTTCTTCTATCTTATATTCATTTTTTTCTATTTGTATTTTTATGTTTATTTCTGTATTGTGCAAAGGGAACCAGTTCTTCCAGACCCTTCCATCTGGGTGTTAGCAAATAAGGAGGGGGTAAAAAAGCAACTTTAACCAGCAATTGAGGTGGCTGGCTTTATTTCCCATCACTGGAGATGTTGATGTTGTGGCACAGAAGCCCATAAAGCTAAATTAAACAAAGCCACATCAAGGCTTGTGTCAAGGCAATAAACCAGACAGGGAAGGCTGTTCTGATACCATGTCAGATGAACACACGTGGGTATGTGGGAGAGGAAGATTAACTAAAAATACTTTAGGAGTCTGAACTATGCTGTGTAATTTCTTCGTTAAGCATTAGTGAATATATGTAAGACTTTTTGTTTGTGAACATTTCCATATTAGTAGGTGCTTTGCTGATCTGAGAGATTCATAGCTTGAAAAACCTGAATTGGCTGTGTGTGTGTGTATAGCTATATATCGATCAAATATTACATTTAGCTGTTTTTGAGTGAAAGCAAAACAATGCCTTTGTTTTTGAAGAACATGTAAGTACATCACAGATTTCATAAAATACTGAATTTTTACCAGAATTTCTAGGCTGTTTTACAAAAGGTTTTATGCAGAGGTGAGATAGGGATCCTGCTCCCTGCCGTGAAGGGTAGAAGTTTGGCAGGAAAGCCCAGCACCAGGAGGGGCCCACACCCTCCACTCTTCCTCAGTGTCTCCTAACCCAGCATCAGATCTTCTGCACCTCTGATGTCTAGTCTCTCGGTGCCACGGTCCTGCTGTCTGGCTTCTGTTTTTTTCATGCCTCAAATCCCTGATGCCCATTTGGAGCATAGCTTTTTTCTTCTGTGGCTGTGGGAATTCTGACTGACGAAGGTAAGTAGTTCCAGGCTGCACTTGAGGTCGATTATATTAATATCTAATGCATATGCACATACGTATATATAAATACAAGGAAACTAAACATACAAACCTTTAATACTTTTCATAGCAACAACTTAAATTCTCTGGCTTTTTCTTTTCTTTAACACCCTCCATGTCATTTACTGTGGTTGTAGTCCTATGTGTAAGTACATTTATCTCCCAGATAATTCTTTAGTAAATTCTTTGGGAAGCTAGGGATTTTATGAGCTATAAGATGATAAAACAGTAGCTAGGAATAACAGCAAACAGATTGCATAATACAGAGTCATTGCCTTCATAGTTTTTCCAAAGAATTTGGAAAAGCAAGACTTTTATAAATAAGTTAAATATAGGTACACCTCACCTGTTTGGTTTTCAAGCAGTGTTATCAGTTGTAAACATAACTATAAGCCAGGTAGCCTGCAAAAAAGGCGTCTACGCAGCCCAAATAGACATTGCAGAATTCAAGTAAAAGCACCTGGCATAATTCAGAAGTAGCATTCATAAACGTGGGAGCCAGCCAGCCTGGGACCTCAGTAGTCCCTGAGGACATTGTTATGAATATCATTTATTATACTCTTACATATCCTTTAATAATGATGACTCAGGACCATCAAGAAAAAGTATTCACTGCTTATTTGACTTTTGACAAGGCAGGACAAGTTATGGTATATTCAAAAGTATTGAGATAAACTTACTGCCAAAAGAATGAATTCTTAGACATCTGTAAAACTCCATAATCTAGATTAGCACATGATCTCCAGGTTTAGGACAGCCAAGATGATATTGTTACCAACTACCAGTATTTAAAACGTTCCAGAAAAAGTCCCAGGCTTTAAGTCGGACAGGAGAAGGTACCCACAGTAACTCCTGGCGGTGGTGTGCATGCTGGTGGTGTGTGGTGGGGAGAAACTGGGGCCAGGAAAAGTACTTAGGTGGCTGTTACCATAGTTGAGGGGCAAGTGGGAAGTTAAGGTCAAGAACTATAACCTGGGGTTGCCTAGGGGCTCAGTTAAGCGTCTGACTCTCAGTTTCGGCTCAGGTCATGATATCGGTATCGTCGGATCAAGTCTCGTGTCAGGCTTATGCTCCGCGCAGAGTCTGCTTGTCCCTCCCCCTCTGTTCCTCCCCCTGCTTGCTCTCTCTCTCTCATAAATAAAAATAGAATCTTTAAAAAAAAAAAACAAACCAACCATAACCTGGGTATAGGTATGAATAACTGCGAGGAAGGCCTGGCATGCAAGAGATACTGTGAGGCCTGTGGGCGAAGTGACTAACCAGATATGGACAGCAAGCGGAGGGAGGCTTTAAAAGTGACCCCAGGTTTTGCAGCCCTTGAGTCTGGGAGAATGTTGTTTACTACTGCAGAAATGGGACAGGTAGCCGATTTTGCAGCGAGGGAGACTGGCTTTGTTTTCCTGGTGCTGAGATGAGGATCTGGCCTGGACTGGAGGCCTTGGGACTGGAGAGCCTTTGGACTGGAGAGCCTGGAGCTCTAAGAGCCTCTTTTTAGCTGTTCCCCAGACAAGCGGAGACAGGCTTGCTTTGATTGTTGCCCTGGTAAGTGCTTAAAAATTATTGGTTGATTTGTAGTTCTTTTGAGTTTTGTGGAATGATTGGATTTGCTTGAAAACAAACTTTGTTCAGATACATACTTTTTACTTTCAAGTAAGAAGTCCGTAATTAGACCTGCTCATGCACTTGCAGAGTGGGAATAGAAGCTGAGGCAGGCTTGCTACAAAGCCTGACATTGCTGTAAAGTCATGAGTTTTCTCTTGAAATGTTACGTAAAATCTCCATTCTACACTATGATGTTTGCTTTAATATAATTTTTAAAATATAAAAGTATTAATAGTTGCTATCAATCCAAAATGAAGAGTTTCCTGCTGTGTTTCTCTTGTGGTTTTGCTTGGCTCTTCTTCCAGAGTTGTTTTTGTTGTTGTTTTTTAAGTAAGCTCTACACGCAACATAGGGCTTGAACTTACAACCCTAGATCAAGAGTCACGTGCTCTACCAACTGAGCCAGCCAGGCACCCCTTTACTTGGCTCTTCTTGGTTCTGCATATGTAGGTATGCTTTGCTCTTGACTGAGTTTTAAAGGGAAATTCAGTTTTCTAGCCAGCAACATGATGTTCTTTTGGTACCTCATTGAATGTTCTTGCTGTGTTATTTTCATGGTCTTCACAAGAATATTCTAAATTTGCAGAGCATTATGAAATTCTGTTAGGAAAGCAAGATAGTATATATAGCTCATATCATTGGAACTTTTGGCTGGATTTATAATAGGAAAATAGGGAATGCCTGAAGGGACTAGTTAAGCCTTTTTGTCTTTTTAGAATATGATGCTTATTATTAAAATGGCTGATTAATAATTGCAGATATTGTCATTTAAGGGTTAAGAGTCCAAGTGGTTAAGTAGGTGGCCTTGAGGGAAGTTAAATCTTAGGTGACTTGGATCAATATCTTTTAAAAAAGTTACTTCCCTGCACGTTAATGAGCATACTACTTTTTCTGGATTGAGACATTTTCTCTTTTTCTGAATAAAGAAATCATAAAAATAACTTTTTTTTTTTTTTCAGCCTGAGTATAATCCTCTTGGATTCCTATAGCCAGGGAGATTTTAATTACAAACTTAGCACACGTTTTTCTAATCAGAGTGATTAAATGAAACCTGTCTTTCCATGCTGCAGCCTTACTTCAAATGAGTGCTACAGAAATAGGAAACTAAACTCAAGGGGCATAGACTTGGAGAGTTTCCCATCTTTCAAAGAGCTGGAGCCTGAAGGCAGTTTAGAAAAGAAATATTTTCTCAGGCATAATTTATTGAATATTTAATGATTATTTTTCAGTGTCGGAGTAGAACTGTGTTTATTATCCCATTTGTGCTCCACAGACACTGATATGAAACAGCTTACGTTTTTGCTGGTGTCCTTTGAGTATAAATGACTTTACAAATTTTTTTCAAGTGGCACCATCACTTTTTTACTTGGGAAAATAAATTCTGATTTTGCTACACTTTTCTGACTGATTGCATTTGTTCTCTTCTCACTTTCTTCCAACCTACCTCTTGTCTTTTTATGGATGTATTCTAATGACTTCTCTAAATACTGGCTTCCCCATATTTAATGCAAAGGAGCAACCCATTGATAAACAAGTTGAAAAAGTCTTCTTTTACTGTCAAGCTCTGAGTTTAATTGTTTTTTGGTAACAGCCCTAATAAGGGTTTTCTTTTTAAATTTCCCTTTTTTTCCTTATCTCTCTTTTCAAAGTGTGGGTTTCCCCCTATATTTGATGTTTTGTGCCACACAAAGAAATGCTCTTGCAATTAAGAATAAAATTTATTTGTGGAATAGAAATGAGAGCATAGTTGGGTTAGAAAATCTGTGTAAGTTTTATCCAGTGAATGTAGATGGCAGACGGATACTTGTCATGACCTGCCAATCACCTAGTTATTTGCATAGAAAAATCGGTTCTGAAAAATGATTTAATAACATAGAGGGATTTTATGTACTAAGAAATATGGCTTTCAGGTACTTTGAAGATACTTTAACAGCAATGAGTACATAGAAGGAAGTAGGTGCATTTGAAGATTTTTCCTCTGTAACATAACATCTGCTTGCTCTAGAGTGTTGATAACAAATCACCTTCATTCACTAAGTACTGTGGATGAGGAGATGAGTGAGACAAGCCCTGGAGAGCATTCCCATGCAGATGTCTCTGCCGAGCTTTGTAAGATGAGAAGGGCAGTAAACCTGGTGAAGAAGGTAAGGAAGAACATTCCAAGCAGAGAAAGAGACATCAGTGACACATGCAAGCATATAGGTGTGTTTGAGGTACTGCAGGTGGTTCTAGTGTGCCTAGAGGGATGGAAAGTTAACCTTGAACTTGCAGAAAGATGGCCTACAAAGGTCAGCAGTGTAGGGTCCTGAAGAACTTCCTTTGCTCTGTTGTTGCTAGTTTAGGTGAGGCACTACTGTCCAGTGGGTAAGACCATGGCTCTAGGTTGGATCTGGCTTTTCCTTCTCCTAACCTGCTCTGTGACCTGGGGACAGCTCTTTTGGTCTCTGGTGCCTCATCAGCAAATCGGAGCTAATAATTGTACCTACCTCATAGAAGTGTTGTGATGATTAAATTCGGTCAATACTTGAGAGTGTGTGCTCAATAAATGCTAGTTCCAGATGTTGTTAATGTAATTATTGTTACTGTCATCTAAAGGCTGTGGGGCAATCATTAAAGGATATTAGACAGGAGAGTAATTGATGACATTAGCAGAGTGGAGGGATAAAGTAAACTGGATTAAGTACAAATGGATTGCAGTTGTCATCTAGGAAAGACAAAATGAGGGCCTGAACTGAAGCAGTTGTAGGAGGAGTGGAGGGAGGGAAGAATGGATTAGAGAGATTTAGAATGGAGATTTGGCTAATGATAAATTTGATATGGAGGAAAAAAAACCCAGTGTGTCCAGATTAACTAGCAGGCTTAAGGTTTGAGTAACAAATGGGGAAGCCAGAGAAAAAATATACGAGGAAGAGCAGCTTTTAGGAGATGAGATGATGAGTTTAATTTGGATTTGGATTTCATGTGCTTGTAGGTCTTCCTAGTAGAGAGGTTCAGCAGCCAGTTTGGTACTAGTATATAGTTAGGAGAGGGATTGGGCTGACCTTGTGATGTTGGAGTTAAGAATGATGTCATGGAAGTGAATACAAGTGAGGAACCTGGAATTCAGAGCTGGAAACCACTCACATTTATAGAAACTGCCCATATTTAATGAACCTGATGATCAGAGCATCTGTAAGAGGAATTCCATAAAGAAGATTGAGAAGAATTTTGAGAAGTAGAAAACTGGAGAAGGGGAATGTTAACAGAAGTTGGGATGGGCTGGGGAGAGTGGTTCAAGAGTGAGACTGTTACGGACAGTGGGGGCCAGTATGTGGGAGGTAGAGGGTAGAGGTAGGTGCCCTTCAAAGAAACTTGGCTCTGAAGAGAAGGAGAAACTCTTATTTATCAATATGGCTCCCTGTGCCATGACCTTGCTGATCTGTGGCTGAATCTGTGTAATAGTCCTTCTCCCCACCAAAGCCTCCCAGGAGTTTCAGTCCACGTGGTATTTTGGGACTAAACCTGTCCCAGATCAAGCCAACATGGCTACTGGGTCCAAGGCATATCCTTTTACCTCTTCCTGGTAATTAAGCTCTAGCTTTGTTTTTTGAGCTCTTTTTTTCTCCCCTTCAGACTTTCATCTAACTCCCTCCCTCCCTCCTTCCATCCTTCCCTCCTCCCCTCTCCTTTCCCTTTCTGACACATTACAGTCCCTTCTCTGGTTTCCAGCCTAGTACTTCAGTTGCTTGGAGACTGAGGTTCTACCTTTTCCGCTCAGTTCTTCCTAACTGTTATGGATAAGTCTTCAAAGCTGAATCTTTATCACCTACTGCTGATTCACTCTCATGTCAGCTTGCCTACCTGTAGGAACCATCTTGTTCCAGCTGCCAGATTCACCTGGTGATATGAAACTTGATCTACCTACTCTTTAGCCTTGGCCATTCATTCCTACATTCCTAATACTGACTGGTCCTTTGTCCAGACTGTCTGCTATAGCTTGCTACTCTCCTATAACCACAACTGTAATCTGGACTTACTGAACATGGAGCTTTATGCACATTATAACATTAGTTAACAGTGATTGCATTCCCACCTTTAGTACCCAGTATTTCTCTTCTGTTCCTCCATTTCAGCCTTTTCTAACTTTATACATTTTGCATTAAAAAAATTTTTCCTGGGGTACCCGGGTGTCTCAGTCAGTTAAGTGTGCAACTCTTGATTTCTCCTGGGGTCATGATCTCAGGATCATAGGATCAAGCCCTACCTCAGGCTCCATGCTGAGCGTGGAACCTGCTTGGGATTCTCACTTACCCTCTTTCTCTGCCCCCACCCACCACCACCCCCTCCCCCAGCTCACACTCTCTTTCTCTCTCTGAAAAAAATTTTTTTTCCTAATCCATTTATTTTATCACCCTTCCATTTGTTAATTGATGATAGATCAGAATGAAAAAAATTAAAGAGGACAGTCTTCAAGAAAGATGTATGGTGCTGGAGTAGCTAGATAATGAATAGGGTTGTGAGTGCTTGCTATGTATCAGGCACTATGCCAGATACCATAGATATTTCTGTAGTATCTATATATGGCAGTTTACCTATTTTACAGTTGAATAAACTAAGGTTTGGTTTAGTAATTTACCCAAGTTCACACAGGAAGAGATAAGCCCAGCCTTCAAATAGAGCTCTAACTCCAAAGTCTGTACTCTTAACTATCATACCATGTTGGCAGTTCCCTGCTCTACCCGCTCTGGTTTGGACTAGTTGAATGTTTCTCAAACCGGGGTCCATTGGCCTACTGTTTGGATGTTTCTCCAACTGAAGGGTCGGTTGGCCTGCTGTTGGGTCTTAGTTTCCATTGTGTCCAATCCTGCATCAGACCTAAGTTTTACAAGTTTGGTTTCCTGATATGGATGAGTCTCTGTTGTTGCTATCCACATGCATAGTCACCTTTGCCATAACTAACTAATTTGCTTTCCTGAAAGGTAGGTTTTGTTAAATGTTAAATCAGCATTTTTATCTTGGGGATAAGTGGCTCTCTGTAAGACTGATCAGCCTTTTAAAACTTAAGAGGAAATGTCATAAATACACAAGCACCCAATTAACAATTTAAAGTACTTTTTTTTTTTTACACAAATCACTTAGATTTTATTTGTAGATTTATTGTTGATGACAAAGAATGAAATCCTCAAAACTGGCCCTTGTTATTTAAATATTCAAAGGGGACTCTGTAGGCCTAGGCTTGCAGTGCAGGGGAGGATTAGGTCGTAATGAGTATCAGTAGTTTTACTAACATAACCACGTTAAGGATTAAGCAGATGGAGTAGAGAACAAAACGCTTCTCTTGAGAACAGAGTAGAGAAAATGGAAATCATGGACCTTACACTATGCAGCCCCCAAACCTGTTCATTATCCACGGGTTCCAGCTGATTTCGGAATCTGCCTTTATATTACTTTCAGGCAGAGGTTGGCAAACTTTTTCTATCCAGGGCTGAAGAGGAAATATTTTAGGCTTTGCAGGTCACATAGATCTATTGCATATTCTTATTTTTATTTGTTTTGCTTTTACAACCCTTGAAAAGTCTACTTTAAAAATTTAAGAACCATTCTTAGCTCACCGACCATAGAAAAACAAGCCACAGGCTGGACTTGGCCCTTGGGTGGTAGTTTGCTGACTTCTGCTTTTAAAGGAACCTCTGCTTTTAAGGAACCGTCATCGCCCGAAATAAATGTAAGTTCATCTTCCATCCCATCCTCCAGAAACTATAGAATCCCTTTCTGCCGCCATTATCCTGTTGCTCCTCCTCACTCGGACTGTTAGATGGCCTGTCGACCTCTCCCCTTGCAGGTTCCCCTTAAACCCTTACCGCCCCATTGCCTGGAGTATTGCCGTAATGCCTGCTGTGCAGCTTTCTCTACTTCCCGTCTGTTACTGCTCTCAAATGTCCTATGCATAGCAACTAAAATTATGTTCTGGAGATATAGTTATTCTGTGTCATCTTTTACTGGAGGTACGTTCATTTTTTGTATGACCTGAAACTTGTCATTCTTTGAAAGGTTACTGAGCTTCCCATCCATGGGACGAACGTTCTTCTTATTTGTTTCCTGTGTGACCCCGCAATTTGTAAAGCAGGTTATATCTTGTGATAACTTTCTGGACAAACCTAAAATTGTTGATCATAGTGGACTTTGTTGAAGTACATTGTTAAAAGTCCGTTCCAAGTTTGTGAGACTTAGAGGTAGTGTTCAGAGGCTCTAATACTCATGTAAACCTGAAACATCTGTCCCCACACTTTACAGGTATACCGGCTTCCTTGCCCTTGCCACAAACTAGTGAGGAAGGTACTGTGCTTTTTACCATTTTACAGGGAGAGCATTAAGGCACAGGTCAACAGACGAAGTGAGCGACAGAGTTAGGACTCAAACCTAGGCTGTCTGGCACCAGAATTTACATCTTTGAACCACAGTGCTGTATTGCTTCCACAATGAATTAATAGTTAAAAGAAAGACTTTGAACCTAGTAGAGAAAGGAAGGAATCATTCAAACACAGCTTTAACCTTCATCCCTTTCCCTGCCAAGGTCCCAGGTCTCTTTGTATTTTGTTGTTTTGCCAGATAGTTTATGAACTTGGCTGAACTTTATAGATGGAAGTATTTGAACGTTTGAAATAGGGAAGAGTTGAAGGTTATCAGAACAGAAAAAGTACAGCTCTTTTCCCGGAGCACCATCAGGTGCCTTTGCATAGAATGTGCCAGGGACTCTATCCATAGGCAAAGAGAAGAGAAAGCATTTGAACATGATTATTCATTGTGAAAATTTGTTAAAAACATCAACAGAGCACAGTTTTGGTCAGCCATCTGCTGGAAGATAGAAATGAACTTGTTAAGAATTTGCAGTTGTCTCCGAAAACTGTTGATGACTGTTTTGTTTTTGGATTGCATATTGTCATCTGGATTGTTAATTGCTCGGGAAGAGAGATGCTATTTTCTGTTCCTTTTGCAATTCAAGCCTAAATCGTCCTTTCTTAGAATTCTGTACATAGGCAAGCAATCTATGAATGTTGACCAAGTGAGATACAGATATTTGATCTTATTGAACAGTAGTTAGCTTTGATCTTTACTCATTTGTTTCAGTTAAGTCCTCAGATACTTAAAGTAAAAAAAACCTGATAAATAAAATTCTTACTTTCCAGCCTGTTTGTTTAAGCATATTCTTTTGTAATGAAAACACTGTTATCATAGTAAAATGGATGTTAAATATTACCCAGCCATTCACTATGTAACTTTTTATTGAGGCCACTATGTGGAAGCACTGAATGACTCTCTGCTATAGATTCTCAGAATCCAGCCAGGAATAAACCAAAAATCTGTGTCCCATGAAGTTTATATTCTAGTGGAGAGAAAAGATAAGCATAATACAGAAAGAAATAGATTACATAATATATTCAGTGATAGGTGCTATGGAAAAAAAGAAAAAGTGGGGCAGGGAAAGGGGGTGCCAGCACACTGGGAGGAGGCAGGTTCTGGTATTATAAATGGGGTGGTTAGGGCCGGCCTTACTGCGGTTTGAGGAGACTTGAAGGAAATGAGGGAACAAGCCAAGTGGCTAATTAACTGTAATGCTTGTCACCGCCTCTTATTACCACTCTTCAACTTGTAGATAGACCGTGATTAATTTGAGTCCCTATTTTATTCCACCGGTTATAATCTGTGATGGTTTATTTAGCATACATTGTGGAATTTTGACATATCTTATTGTACCTTTTGCCACCATAATCAGAGCAAATAAATGAATGCTTTAGACTTTGTGTTGCATCAGTGTAATTTATTTGGGTCAGCCCTATATTTTTGTGGTTGGATTATTTTTAGCAAGTGCAGTCTTCATGTTTTAAAACTTGCTCTAACAATATTAATATTAGATAACTGTACAGTGGTGGTCTCAACTTTTTTTTTTTGCTTCTAAAGTTGATCACACATAGTGCAGACTCTCACCCTTAATATCTTTCATTATATGCAGTTAAAATCTCTCCCATGGGGGAGGCAAAGTGAGGGTGGTTAAAGAATGAGGCATTCCTTCAGGGAGTCATATAAAAAAGAGGGGAATGACTCTCAGTTTTGATACTTGGCTTGGTTCTAATTATTTGTTTTATTGCGTTGAGGGTTTGTCTTAACTGCTAGTGATCCTAATAATAACTTATTGAGCTAGGGCCTTTTTTTCTAGAGTGCCTTGGAGGTATTGGGTGCTGAATGGGCTTCTCGGGCTTCTCAGGCTAGCTGCATTCTTTGCCTGACTTAGTGAGTTTTTGTAAACACTCATAACCTCAATCCTTAGGAGTAAGGATCTCTTGTTACTGCTGGTGGTAGTTGTACCAACAGAGAGAAATTCAGCTGAAGTTTATTTTATGAAGTCTTTTTATTGTCTACTTTCACTTAACTGGAAATTTCCCTTGGTATTTGTGCACATTGAGAGTTGAATTAAAGCTAATTTCTAATATAATTATCCAGAGAAATTAATTCTTAACTGTGGGTTTGCCAAGGTGACTTTTTTTTTTTTTTTAACATGGTAGGTGTGGTTTGGAGCTAAAGAAAAGCATCAAGCACAAACTGTTTTTATATAATGTACAGTTTCACTACCAAAATTAATTGGTGCTACAAGTGAGACAACATGTCAAAAAGTAATTATAAAGGACTCAGATAATTTAGTATTTGGGATCAGCTACTGGGGTGAGTATGCCAATGTTTATCTTAAACATGGGATACCAGGTCTCTGGAGTCGGTTGACCCTGTGCAGTCTGTTGTACAATGCTGAATGAGCCTAGAGGATTGTGTTTTAGTTTTCATTTTTCTAAAACAATTAGTAAAAGAAAGTATTACAGTTGGTGCCATTGGTGATCATATTTACTAAACTGAAGAGCTTAGTAAATTTTGAAATATTTATGTAAGTTTTACACCCAGATTTTAAAAATTGTCAGCACTGTACCTTGTAAAATAAATTATTTAAAAATTATGTTATTGCTAATTTTGCTCATAGCTGACTGTGGCGGGGAGTACTTCTCTGCAGGTGTGCTCAGATTTCTCCAGTTATAATAGCTTGATGTCTAGTAAAAAGCTCACTTTATTGAATGCTTTCTGTGATGCCTGACATTGTTCTAAATGCTTTCCATTTGTCTTAGCCTCACAACCATTTGGTTTGATGTAATCTTCATTTTATGGCTATGGAAATTCTCAGAGAGGTTAAGGGTATTCATTCATTAATTCAGTAACTGTGTTTTGAATTTATACTGTGTGTTAGGCATTGTTCTAGGTGCTATGGATACAGCACTGGCAAAAACATTAAAACAAAGCAGAACAACAACAAAAATCTACCACTAAGGGGTTGTTAGGGAACTTGTCCAAAGTTTGCACAGCTCCTAAAGGACAGAGCTGGGGTTTGGACTTCGACAGCTTGACCTCACAGCCCACGCACTTCACCACTGAGCTGTGCGGACATTCCATTTGGTTTTTTGTGTGTTTTTTTTTTTTTAAAGATTTTATTTATTTGACAGAGAGAGACACAGCGAGAGAGGGAACACAAGCGGGGGGGAGCGGGAGAGGGAGAAGCAGGCTTCCCGCAGAGAAGGGAGCCCGATGCGGGGCTCGATCCCAGGACCCTGGGATCATGACCTGGGCCGAAGGCAGACGCTTAACGACTGAGCCACCCACGCGCCCCCATCCCATTTGTTTTTATGTCCATAGTTTCCCTCTTCTCTTACCAAGTCTTGGGAATTTACCTTCTGTCTCTTCACCATCTCAATACATTTTCTCACCTATTTCTTGTCTTTTCCATATTCCATTGTTTATATTTACCTTTCAGGTCCACATTCACATTCATGTACACTGACGCTGTCATTCCTAGTCTCTAGGAACACTGTTAACCTTTGTGCTGTTTTGCTGTATGTCCACGCCATTTATATTTTTACTTCCTCTCTTTCCCCTCTCCCCATCTTCTTTTACCTCCTTTCCTTTTCACCTTCTGTTTCCCTCATTCCCCAGACTACCTTCCTTCCTTGGGCCAATGTGTGTGCGAGCACCCAGAGGCAAAGAAAGGTTGAGGGAAGGAGCAGAGGGGAAGTGAGCTACTCTTTCTTCCAGTTGTCGATGGGAAGAAAGGCCAGAGAAAAGAAGGGTAAACTCAGCGCTGATTAGGGAAGGGACAGACTGCGTGCCCAGGGAGAGGGGAGAGTAGCAGGTCTTTTGGAACTGAGGAGCTGAATCTGAACAGCAGGACAACAGCAGAGCCAACCCAGGAGGCAAATGAGAACAGACCCCAAGTCTCCCAGAGGGGGGACACTGGGGAAGGGAACCGATTAAATTCCCTGGAGGGGAAAGAGCACAGTGGAACCCGAACAAGTGGGGATTCACCCTCTCCTGAATAGAATATGACTTTATGAATATTGATGATTGAAAGTGTTTTAAGCATTGCAGGTACAGTGTACGTGACTGTAGAACATCGTACAGCTATATGCGATAGGTAGAGAGAGGTAGCAAGATGCACACTACAAATTGCAGCTGAATTAGAGTAATCTTATTTCTAATCTCCTAATTAGGGCTAAATATCTTAGCTAAAATAAGCACTTAAATACTGGTTGAATTAAAAGTAATTTGGTCTCATTCTGTAACTTTTTTTTTTTTTTAAAGATTTTATTTATTTATTTGAGACAGAGAGAATGAGAGAGACAGAGAGCACATGAGAGGGGGGAGGGCCAGAGGGAGAAGCAGGCTCCCTGCCGAGCAGGGAGCCCGATGCGGGACTCGATCCCGGGACTCCAGGATCATGACCTGAGCCGAAGGCAGTCGCTTAACCAACTGAGCCACCCAGGCGCCCTGTAACTTCTTTTTTTAACATACACATGCGTATTTTCATCCATCTTTCTACTGTGCCAAGCATTGCGAATGTATAAATGAATGAGACTGTGCCCTCAGTAATCACTTGGAACTTAGTTGGACAGACAAATGACAATGTTTAAAGTTGTGAAAGGAGTATAAACTAAGTAGAAACCTCCTAACTATGCCTTTTCGGTGGAGGAGTTCAGATTGATAAAGTTCAAATGAAAAATTGAATTGACATAGGAGTTCAGGAAAGTCATTTCAGGCAGGCAGAATAGCAGGAACGAAGACAGGGCAGGGTAGAAAGGATTAATGTGGAGAGAAGCCCAGTGAGGGTTGGGTATATGGTGAGTGGCAGAAGATGAATTTGCTGAGTAGACTGGAAAATCGAGAATGCATACTGCCTATGCCTTAATCACTTCTGTTTTTGTTTTTATTTTATGCCTTAAAAGTCTCTCTTAAATGAAGTCAGATTTAAAAATAATCTCAAGATGTTTAGTGCTGGAAGAGTATGCTCTCTGGATATATTAAGGGTTCATGTTGGTGTTAACGCTTGGTATACACTAGAAATTTTAATTTAAATATTTGCTTATCATTAGCTTTCTAAGTCAAATTGCTTTTATTTTTAAAGAAATTAAGTCTTGGGCGCCTGGGTGGCTCAGTTGGTTAAGCGACTGCCTTCGGCTCAGGTCATGATCCTGGAGTCCCGGGATTGAGTCCCCGCATCGGGCTCCCTGCTCGGCAGGGAGTCTGCTTCTCCCTCTGACCCTCCTCCCTCTCATGCTCTCTGTCTTTCATTCTCTTTCTCTCAAATAAATAAATAAAATCTTTAAAAAAGAAAAAAAAGAAATTAAGTCTTTTATTGAAATATACATTCAGAAAGCTGCACAAGTCTTAATCACCAAGTGACTACCTCTGAGCTCAAGAAATAGAGTATTACCAACATCCCAAATTCCCTTGCGCCCCCTAGTTACTAGTTATTACCTCTACCCCACTCCTCTAAAATAACTACTCTCCTGATTGCCTTTTTTTTTTTTTAGATTTTATTTATTATTTATTTATTTTAAAAAGATTTTATTTATTTGACAGAGAGAGACACAGCGAGAGAGGGAACACAAGCAGGGGGAGTGGGAGAGGGAGAAGCAGGCTTCCGGCGGAGCAGGAAGCCTGATGCGAGGCTTGATGTCCCGAGCTGAAGGCAGATGCTTAACGACTGAGCCACCCAGTCGCCCCTTATTTATTTATTTTAGATGCGGGGAGGAACTGAGGCAGAGGGAGAGAATCTCAAGCAGACTCCACGCTGAGCGTGGAGCCGGACTTGAGGCTCAATCCCACAAATTTGAAATCATGACCTGAGCTGAAATCAAGAGTAGGACACTCGGGGCGCCTGGGTGGCTCAGTTGTTAAGCGTCTGCCTTCGGCTCAGGTCATGATCTCAGGGTCCTGGGATCGATCCCCGCATCGGGCTCCCTGCTCCGCGGGAAGCCTGCTTCTCCCTCTCCCCCTCCCCCTGCTTGTGTTCCCCCTCTCGCTGTGTCTCTCTCTGTCAAATAAATAAATAAAATCTTTAAAAAAAAAAAAAAAAGAGTAGGACACTCAACTGACTGAGCCACCCAGGCGCCCCACCACTCTCCTGATTTCTGACATGAATATCAAGTAATTTTGCCTGTTTTGACCTGTATATAAATGGAACTATATCATATGTACTCTTTTGTGTTTAGCTTCTGCTTAAAGTTGTTTGTAAAATTCATCCATGCTTTTGCATGTAATGATAATTCATTTTCATTGCTGTGGGGTATCACAATGTATAATTGTACCACAGTTTATTCATTCTGCTGTTTATGGACAGTTGTATTGTTTCCATTTTTCTTTTTCTAATTACAATTAAGGTGGTTGTGAAAAATCCTGTACATCTCTTAGTGTAATTACATATGTATTTTTGTTGGGTAAATCTGTAGGAATGGGATGGATGAGTCATAGAATATTCACGTTTTAACTTTAGTGGATCATGCTAACAGTTCCAAAGAGGTTTGTACCAGTTTATATTTCTATCAGCAATGTATAAGAGTTTGTACACATCTTTGCTAATAGTTGGTACTGTTGGTCTTAAATTGAGCCTTTCTGCTTGGTGTATAGTGTGACCTCTTTGTGATTCTAATTTGCATTTCCCAGTAACTAAGGTTGAGCACCTTGCAGCGTATGTTCACGGACTCTGTAAATAAATGTGTGTGAGAGAGAGAGAGCTGGGAGGGAGGCCCAGTTTTTTACTGGGTTGTCTCTTTAAAACATTTTTTTTTTTTAGTAATTTGTAAAGGTTCTTTCTTTTTATATATTCTGAATATGAGTTCTTACTTAGCTAGTTACATATGTTGCTGATACCGTTTTTCCATTCTGTGGCTTGCTTTTTTCACTCTCTCATTGGTGTCTTTTGATGGCAGACATTCTTAGTTTTAAGGTATTCCAACATGTCCACTTTTTCCTTATGATGATTCTTTTTTGTGTCCTATTTAAGAAATCTTTGTCTTGGGGCACCTGGGTGGCTCAGTCGTTCAGCGTCTGCCTTCGGCTCGGGTCATGATCCCAGGGTCCTGGGATTGAGCCCCGAGTCGGCCTCACTGCTCAGTGGGAAGCCTGCTTCTCCCTCTCCCGCTCCCCCTGTTTGGGTTCCCTCTCTCGCTGTCTCTCTCTCTCTCTGTCGAAAAATAAATAAAATCTTTAAAAGAAAAAGAAATCTTTGTGTTTGTTAAGGTAATATAGATACTCTCCTATGCTAATATCTACTTATAGTATGAGGTAGAGGTCAAGATTCTTTTTTTTTTTTCGTCATCCATATGGATAGCCAAAATTGCCTTAAAAGGTTTCAAATCATTGGAAATAAAGTATTTCAAAATATTTTATCTAATTCAATCTCCTCTGCAAATAGGTTTAAATGAGTTAAAATCTTCTTTTAATACAAATAATGGGTGTTCTGTTTCTCTTAGTTTATAGTATCCTAAATTGCAAACAAACTGTTTTTTCTACCTGCCCATCTGCTTTTCTTCATCTATCTTTAGAGAAAACAAAACAAAAACTTAAGCTCAGGAGTTTTATATGCAGTCTTTACCCTCAGAAGTCATGTCTTTTTGTTGAACACAAAATTATCTTATACCTTTGAAGTCATCATTGGGTGTGTTTATGCATATATAGAAAAATGGAGGATTGGTAGATAAAATTTAGGTAAGTCAGTCAGGAAAATCAGTGATTTCTATTTTTTCTTTCTAGACTGATTTCTTACAGTAATTCCAAAATGAGTTTATTGATAGACTCAGAAGGAAAGGAAATCTTGTATGTTATTCCTTCATTTAATATTTATACTTTTTTTTCCTTTCTCCTGCTTTCCCCATTTTTAGGCATAAGGCATAAAATGGTCATAGCAGTAGGACTGGTGAGCAAGTATATTATACTTTGAGAGTAGCTTGTATTTGGTTAGTTGATTCTTTGTTGTTGTTATTTGTATTGGCCCCGAGATTTTGAGACAACTCCTTTCTTTTGAAAGGTTAATACTTCTGAGGCAAACATTTTATAGGGAAATAAAAAGATGATAAATAAGAATTTTGTTGTGTATTATGTATACACTAATTCTCTCTGTAGCTGGACTATCTAAATGTTGTTTGCAATTTTGAAATTATATATCTTTGAGGATGAGTTTAACATCTGTTTTCAAATCCATAATTTCCTATTTATCCAAACGGAACTTTGCCCTCGGATCTTAGTGTGAGATTATATTCTTTAATTCTAAAGCTCTTAAGTATAGTTTTATTTTCCCTATAAATTTGTTTGGGATTATATGAGCTGAAGTGTTGTCTGAAGGGGATAAGATAAAGAGAGTCAGAAGCTATTTGGGGAGATGCCAAGAAATAAAAACCCGAGGTGAATGCTCAGTTCATCAGGAATTAATTTAAATCAGTATATTATTTATCCAAAAGTAGCTTTAGTTTCAAATCCTTTTCATGAAAGAAGTTGCCCTTGTTCCTTTTCATAATGAAATCTACTGGTTTATCATAACATGAATATATTAGATTTTCTATTTTCAAGTTAATAATCTTTAGGGATTATTGTATGCAACCACAAAATAATTTTCTTTTTTATCATATGAAGAGGAAACTCTCACATCTTTGGCCAACAAATATATGCCAATATAACATTAGTGGCAAAATATGAGGTAGTGATGAGTCTTTATTCATCATAATCCATCTTAGTTTGTCTAGGAAGTTATATTTTCCATCAATTGTATTTACTCTAAAACTCAAGGACATCAAATTAAGGGACTAGGCTAAAATTTTAAGTAAATTTCAATTGTATGTACTGAGCAGTTCTTTGATGGCTTATGATTTCTGGGGTAGAAACCTAAATAAGAAGATACCATGTTGTACTCACATAGTTTGCAAACAAAACTAGAGCTAAGACATTTGTATATGGTGGATTATTCTGAGGTGAGAATTTAGAAATAATTGCTTCAGTGGTGTATTCTGGAGTTCTGCTTCTGCTGCTTGGGAGTAATGGAGTGGGTGAGTCCAGTGTGGTGAAGAGAGTCCATTGTGTGATTACACAGTAGCATGACTCCAGCATGCACTCACTTTCAGAGGTGAGCAGTGTTTTGCCCTGTGTCGGGACTGGAGATGGTTTTCCCTTCCAGTTTAACCTACAAACTGAATGCCTGAAGTAAAACTGAAGATGCAAATAAGCAGAGGCTGATGAACAAGAGCCAAATGGATGAAAAACATTTATTCTTTTAAACTTGGGGTAAAAAAAGCAGTCAAATGGCTAAAAAGTTAATAATGCTGCTTGCTCTAATGGAGTTTGTCACCATTAACAATGACAAATGTGGAAATGGAAAGTCTTTTTGGATTTGGCATAAAAAAATGGCTGGATTTTGCCATTATTTGTAGTCTCTTAGAGAGGTTTATACTTGATTGTTGATTGTCTTTGATCACTGTAGTATATAATTTTGTATCCATAGCTAGTAATTAGTCTTTCTTTGCTCCTAAAAATACAAAATTTTAAATTTTACATTTTGTGTGTATGAGGGACAAGTTTTGTATAGTCCATCAGCTAAATGTTCTTCCTCTTTCTTTTATATCCAGTTTATTGTTAGAAAATACCATATATAAATTGATTTTTTTCTCATCACTGGAAGTAGTTTATTATCTCCAGTTATTTCAATTTGTTTAGACTTTTATTGAGTGTCTACTGTGTGTTTGTCATTGGTCTAGGCCCTTTAAGAATATAAAGGTGAATGTCATGATTCTTGCTCCTGAACTAACAGAAGATAGAAAAGTTAATAATTTTAACATTATATGAAATAATGCTTTAAGTATGAAGTATATGTAGAGTGTTATGGGAAGACAGATGATAGAGAAATTAATCTGATAGGCAAAAAAAAAGCACAAATGTGATGTACTTAAGCAGGGCCTTGAAAGTTGAGTAAGAATTGGTTCTCTGATTTAAATACAGACTTTAAGAGAATAAGTGTTTTATTAGAATTATATAGGCTGAATTCCATCACAACAAATATAACAAACCTGTAAAACTCCTCTCCCCTCAAATTCCAAATTCCTGTCTGCAGTCTTCTTAGATTAAAAACTATTCTGTTAAACAAAAAAGTTGAAATAATTCTTAGTAAGTTTTCCATAAAAAGGATTTGACCAGGCTCGAGAGAGCTTTGAAAATATCTAGTTATAATAGTGACCCATACTTTTGGTGTAATTTTAAGAAATCCATGCTTTTTCTGAAAACAAGTTAATTCTTTTTCAGATTTTTGTTTATTTTGTGTGTATGTGTGTTCCCTTGCTATTCTATTGACTTGGGACTTTTTTGTCTATTTAATAGCCATCAGGTTTTATCTAGCTGATGAAACATAATGTGTAAATTTATTCTAATAAGTGATGTAATTTTTAATTTTACTCATTGGTAATTAGTGAGTTAATTTTGTTAGTGTTAAAAGCCAAGCTAAGAATAAATGCCATTTGAAACTGCTTATAATTGTTAATATGAAAGGCTCTAAATTACAAATGTGAAAACCCAGAATTAATATAGAAGTTTTTAGGTGGTTAGTCTGAGAAGTTAGTGATTTAGAGTAGAGGGAGGAAGACTGAACAGAAATAACCAGAGATAATATTTGGGGGTTCAAATGCCTTGAGACAAGGAGGCCTGTGTGACTGGGGGGACATGGCCAGGATGAGTGGGAGGGAATAGTAGGTCAGAGGGTTAGTAGAGGACCAGGTCAATAGAACTTGCTAGGCTATTGCAGACTTGGGCTTTTACTTCGAGTTTGTGTCATTGAAGGCTTTTGAGCAGAGGAGTATCATTTCGGGTGCTATGTTAACAGTAGACTAGTGTGAGGCAAGGACAGAAGCAGGAAGACCAGCTAGCAGGCTATGGCAGAAATCCTTGGAAGAGATGAGGGTAATACATGTAGTGTAGATGGAAGTACGGTTGATAACACAGTTGAGTTCTGGATATATTTTAAAGACAGGGCAGGGGTGGAGCTTGGATTGGATCTGGGGTGTGTAAGAGAGAGGACTACAGGAATACACCATGAGTTTTTACCTGAGATATTCAATGGATGGAATTGCCTTTTCTGAAGATGGATTAGTCTTGGAAAAGTAGGAGGAGACATTCAGGTGGAAACATGGAATAGACAGCTGGACAAAGGAAACTGGAGTTAAAGGCAAGAAGACTGAGCTGGAGATATAAATTTGGGAAGTTAAAAGTCTGATATGATGAGCCCATTCTTTGGATTCCATCCATGCATGTAGTCATGTAATTATTATACTAATTATATGCAAACTTGTTACTACTTCTCTAATGCCAGGTACTTGTTTTAAATAATCACCTTTGTTTGGAATCAGTACCTCATGTGATCCCCCAGTACACTGTACTTTTTCTGTCGTGGTCTCTATCAAAGTATACTGTACTGGCCTGGTTCTCTTACTAGACTGTAAGGTTTTTGAGATTTGGAACCTGTTGTCTTGTATACCCACTGCCACATACGGAGATGTTCATGCAGATCATATAAAACTCCATTTAATATGAATTGAAATTTAGTAGGACTGGAATATAAATTTGAATTTTTAAGAATATATATCTTCTGTGAAAGCTAGAAACCACTGCCTTTCCATTTTTACACAAAACTTTGTTGCAGCAAACAAAAAATAATAAAATTTTCCTTCCTTTCCTTTCTTTTCTCCCTGAATGGATTACCTTTAGGGAGACAAGGCCTAGGTGGTATCAGTGCAAATTAAGTCATAACCATGTAACTTTTTAAAGGTCTCCAAATCATTAATTTGAGAGAAGCTCAAAATAGCTCTACTATGATTAACTTTTTCTGTCCAAAGTTGAGTATTTATGAAGACATACACAGAGTAAGCATTGGAAAGGTTGTAAAAATGCAAATGTCATGTTTTTCCTTCTAACATTAACTTTTTTTAAAATTTTATTATTTTATGTTAGTCACCATACAATACATCATTAGTTTTTGATGTGGTGATCCACGATCCATTGTTTTCGTATAACACCCAGTGCTCCATGCAGTACGTGCCCTCCTTAATACCCATCACCAGGCTAACCCATCCCCCCACCTCCCTCCCCTCCAACTTTGACTCCTAACCATGATCCTTAATTATAATGCCACAGTTGGGTGAGTAGGAAGGAACATTCTTCCTGTCTTTAAAAAAAGTTTGCTTGATTTTCGCAGATTGTACACGGGAATGATTAATACATTAAAAAGACACAGCTCATGCAGTCCTCTGACCTCTTACAGAAGAAAATAGCACCAATAAAAGGTATAATAACACTGAAGGCACTAGCACTATTATTAACAAAAATAGGGCACATGAAGGAGCTACTGTGTACACAGCTGGCAAATAAAAATATCTGAGGAATGGTTAATATGTGAATCATAGAAAACTAGGACCTTGTGCCAAGAAGGACCCTTAGTAATCAGATAATCCAGTGTGTGTGTGTGCCTGTGTGTGTGTTTTCCCCTCAGAACCTTTCTTTAAAAGAAATACTGTAGGGGCGCCTGGGTGGCTCAGTCGTTAAGCGTCTGCCTTCGGCTCAGGTCATGATCCCAGGGTCCTGGGATCGAGCCCCACATGGAGCTCCCTGCTCAGCGGGAGGCCTGCTTCTCCCTCTCCCACTCCCCCTGCTTGTGTTCCTTCTCTCGCTGTGTCTCTCTCTGTCAAATAAATAAATAAAATTAAAAAACAAACAAAAAAAACCTCCTCCCCCACAAAAAAGAAATACTATAATTGCTAACTGATAACTGCTTTATTAGGAGTTGGATTGGTGGAAAGATGGGACTTAAGACCACTGAGGACAGAGTTTCTTAACCAGAGATCTAATCTGATTTTGCCATTTTCTGTCCCCATTTGAGAGGTAAAGGCCTAGAGAAGTAAAATGACTTATCTGAAGTCATAGGGCTAGTTAGCGGCAAAGCCAGGTCTAGGATTCAGGTTTCCTAACTTCAGTCCAATCCTGCCTTTATTCTCATTTTAGACTTCAATGTTAATATTTTCTTTAAAGTAATATTAATGTATTTATCATTAGACTTTATTTAAAACTGTGGGAACTCTATTCTATATGCTAAATTACAAGGTTTTTTCCTTCTTAAATCCATGAGAGACATCAAAAAGCAATACCCCCGGCATGAATGAGAACACACAATTTTGGTTTTGGTTGAGTTTCACTTGTAGATTTGACAGTGGAGTCAGAGGCTGTATATTTTTTTGTAGGTGAAAGGTCGGACAGAACCAGTGCAACTAGAGGAGCAGTTGTTCAGGCAACAGTGCACCCCCGGACGTGCTGGTTGGAGGAAGAGTCTAGGTTATTGGGCCTCTTGGCCTGTTCTCAGGCCATTGGGCCGGGTTCTGGTGAAAGCATGACCGTGCCTTACTCTCCTAAAAGAGCTGCTTGCTGTGCTGTCTTTGAAGATTTATCTTGCAAAGGCATATGGTACCAGATGGTATTGATGAGAACTCAAGGGACTTCCGCATTTTACGGAAACCAACTAGAATCCCCTTTTTTGCCTTTTCTGAACTGTAATGGTAAAGTTGACAGAAATCTCCGCCATTTTCCCTACGGTTTTTGAGAGCTTTCTTTTTTTTTTATTAAATGAGATAACTTATGTGAACTAATAACTGATGTTAGCTTTATTTCATCTTCCTACTTCTTCTCATGTACTGTGACAATTACAGAAGCTTGAAAGATGAATAAGACATGAAGGTGGAGGGGGAAGGTGGACAAGGTAAGGGTAAAGATATGGATATAGTGGTATGGGATACTTGTGCCTCTGGGAAGTGGGGATCGGGGCGGGCTTTGCATAGGAGTCATCATTTGAATTGCAAGTTGAAGGATAGGTACGATCTTACCTGCTAGAGATGATAGTACCACTGGAGAAGTGCTTCATAACACATGGTTGCCTCTCCCTCTCACCTTCCCTCATTTCTTTCTCTGTCCTCTCTCCCCCCCCCCCCCCGCCCCCGCCTCTAACAAAGGTATATTCACTTGCCTGACACATTCCTGAGTTTCCTATGCCCGTATGGTTAGGTGGTAATGGCTCCCAAACATGTCCACATCCTAATCCCTGGAATTTGTGAATGTCACCTTATTTGGAAAAAGGGTCCTTGCTGATGTGATTACCGTAAGGATCTTGAGATGGGATAATTAGCTTGGATTATCCAGGAGGGCCCTAAATCCAATCACAAGTGTTTTTTATAAGAGAGAGCAGAGGGAGATTTGAGTCACACACAGAGAAGACAGTAAAGTCCCAAACAGACTGGAGTGATGTGGCTACAAGCCAAGGACCGCTGACAGCTCCAGAAGCTGGAAGAGGCAAGGAACAAGTTACCCGCCCAGAACCCCTGGAGGGAGTGCAGCCCTGCTGACACCTGTTTTCCAGGGCTTCTAGAACACATTACCGCAGACTGGGTGACTTAAAATGACAAATTTATTTTGCAGTTCTGGAGGCTAGAAGTGCTCCCTCTGAATGCTCTAGGGGAGGATTCTTCCTTGTCTTTCCTAGCTTCTGATGGTTGCTGGCAACCCTTGGTGTTCTTTGGCTTTGCAACTGCGTCGCTCCAGTCTCTGCCTCCGTTGTCACACGCCCATTTTCCCTTCTATGACTGTGTCCAGATTTTCCTCTTAGAAGGACACTAGTCATTGCATTAGAGCTACCCTAATCCAGTATGACCTTATCTTAACTTGATTGTATCTGCAAAGACCCTATTTCCATATCAGGTTGCATTCACAGGTACTGGGGATTAGGACTTTGACTGTATCTTTTTGGGAAATGCAATTCAACCCATAACAGGGTTTGTGGATGGCTGCCGCGGTGACTTAGAGAATGGAAACAAAAGAACTAATTGAGAATTTGTTGTTCAGTCAGCAAAAGATGACAGCTATTGGATTTGGGATATGTTGGGGGATGGAGCTGATAAGAATTGAAGATAATAAGGGAGAGAGGGAAATTGAGAATGATTTTTCCACTTTCACGTAGATACGGTTGTTAGTCCAAGATAGAATGATTTATAGTGATGACCTTGAATACATTTAAGTGATTAAAAATTTTATTGGCATTTCTTAGCACATCTTATAACTAATTGAATGTCAGGTATACTGTTGTTGATGATATTTTTTACCCTGGATGTTGGTTAAATGAGTGTATATGCTCAATAAATTTGTTCTGTTCGGTGTTCTATAACTAATGTGCACATTGTTTGTACGTGTGTTGGCATTTTAGTTCACCATCCAGTTGGTTTATTTAACTGATGGATGCTAGCCTCATTTGGAGTTGTTGGTAGGTACCAAAAGTATGTAAAATTGTTGAAAAAAAATATGTAAGACTTTGATAGTCTGCAGAGTTAATCTTCATGGTTTTTAAGTCTTCTAGTGCGAAGAGCTTCTCTTGAAGACAGTTAAACAATGAAGTTTGTTTAACTTTGAGAGAAGTTTGTTTGACGTAGAGGGAAGTGAAGTGCTAGTCCTGGCACAGTCTACTGATGTTCCAATTACTGGTCTTCAGCCAAGCTATTGCCCTACTACAGACAAAAATTGTGGAATGCTTCCTGTATCTTTAGTAGTTTGGATTTCCAGATCCAGTGCTTAGAGATATGATACTTTTGTCTGCTGGGGCATTTGCCTTTAACATTTAAAGGTCAAAATGCCATATTGTACCTAGCAATCTTTTTAGAGCTCAGCTAACACGAATTGCTTGATCTTAGGTGATACTTCATGATTAAGTAAGTTTTACTGTAAACTTAATAATATACTCCACTGTATAGAGAATACACTATGGCAATACTAAACAAAGGTAGTAGTATAAATATTTAGTTCTCAAATTTTGAAGAACTGTAAAACCAAAGAAAATTAGACTTGATTAGATCAGAGATCAGTAGTGTAGTAGGTGTCCTCCCAAAATTCATGTCCATGCAGAGCCTCAGAATGTGACTTTAGTGCCTTTTCAAATATAGTAAGTTAAGATGAAGTCATACTGTATTTAAGATGGCCCCAAATCCAATGACTGGTGTCCTTATAAGAAGAGAAGAGGATACACAGAGCTACACACAAAGAAGGTGATAGGAAGATGGAGGCAAAGATTGAGATTGTGTTGCCAAAAGGCAGAGAATGTCAAAGGATTACCTGTAACCACCAGAAGTGAGGAGAGAGGCTTGGGACAGCTTCTCCCTTAGAGCCTTCAGAAGGAGCCAACCTCACGGACACTTTGATTTCAGACTTCTAGACTCCACAACTGTGTCTGTTGTTTTAAGCTACCCAGTTTGTGGTAGTTTGTTGTGGCAGACTTAGGTATATTGGTCCATAACTAATACAAATAATTTAGGATTCCAAGAGTAATTTTCAATGAAAGATGGATCGTTGCTACTTTCAGAGCCTGTACCTGCTATTCAAGCTGCTGCTCAGAGTCCCTATTCTGGAGAATTGGCTGCCATTATGGATGGCATCTGTAAGAAGTGTGCTAGCATCACTTACCTCTGCCCCTCCCTTGTGACAGGTAGCACAATCGATCAAAGCCCTTTCCCCCTTGTATGTCATAAGAAGGATGGGAGACTTCACATCCTGCTTATGCATATCGTTGTTCCTAGTTTTAGAAGTTTGCTCATGTGATATGATAGCAATTTATTTCAGTTCTAGTTAGGGTGAAATTTTGACTTGAATATAACTGTGCTAGAGAAGTTTTAGCTGCTGCAACAACCAACCATACCAATCTTATACTTTAACATAATAACAGATTTCTTTTGTTCTCATGATCAAGTCCATTGCTAATGTTTCTGGTCAGGCAGCTCCATTCCAAGTGACTTAGGAGCCTGGGCTCCTTCCATCTTGTGGCTCACCATCCCCTTGAGCCTCCTGAGCATTCTCCTGGACAGTCTTCATCCAGCTGGTCAGTGGGTGAGGAGCCGGTGGAAGAGGATGTATGGCATAGGCAGATCTAGAAGTGGCTTATACATTTCTGCCCACATTTTCTTGGCCAGAACTAGTTGCAAGACTCCAGAAGAATTCCAAGAGAGTATGACAAATGCAGTTACTATGTGCATCCAGGAAGATGAAATGGGATTATTAAATATCTAGCTAGGCTCTACCAAAATAGCATATGTAAATATGCCAGTACTGTATACAAAATCGTGTTTTGGTGCATTCATATTT
This sequence comes from Neomonachus schauinslandi, assembly GCF_002201575.2. NCBI lineage: Eukaryota > Metazoa > Chordata > Mammalia > Carnivora > Phocidae > Neomonachus > Neomonachus schauinslandi. Next base: position 13,590,322 of record NC_058416.1, on the reverse strand, counting down.
TAAAAATCATTTTAATATAGCCATGAAGCTTTTATTTTATTATTTTGGATGTGGGATTTAGATTTTCCAGTGTGTCTTCTAAGTCATTCCAAACTCCCCTCTGTTGTTTTGAATAATGACATTTTATAATTTGTTGCTCTATTAAAATTAAAATTTCTCTTTGATAATTTAGATTTGAAAAGTATGACCTAGAATTATATTCCATTATAATAAAACATATTGCTTCTATAAATTACAATGAAAATGAAGAACTGGCTTTAAAAAATTTTTTTAAGTTAATTTTTTTGTTAGTAATCTCTACACCCCACGTGGGGCTCAAACTCACAACCCAGCAGACAAGAGTTGCATGCTCTTCCGACTGAGCTAGTCACGTGCCCCTTACATTTCTGATAATAAGGTTCCACAGTATCTGGAAACTCATGTTCCTCAAAAGTTTTTGTTCTTCTTGTCACTTTATTATAGTCTAAAGAATGAGCTAGCAAATACTCCTTTCCTATTTTCAGAAAGTTTTGGAGACGGATTTTGCTCTCTAGTTTACAGGGACACTAAAAACAGTAAGTGGACATTATTCCTGTTGTGGAGTAATGACTTGTATAGCCTCTCATTTATCCTCCTTTCTGATTCTTCCTGGTCTGATCTCTGTTACTCATCTTTGGGTTGTTTCTACTTTGAGTCTTTATACCTGTGTCTATTTATTATCATACTTCTCATATACTTTATGATGAAAATAAAGACAGACTATTTTGTCAAACTATATACATACTATAATTCAGTTGAATGACTTTAATTTGACCATTGATAACACCCCCTTTCCTTAACTTAAAAAAAAAAAAAATTCCCTAATGTTTCAAGAAAAAAAGTTTGAAATATTTGGCTGATAATTCTAGGTAAATATTTTCCTTTGTAATATAAACCAAAAACTGTTAGAAGCTAGAAAGTTTGTTTTGAGCCACCTATTTTTTCTTCTATCCTTTTTTCCAAGTACGTTGCTATAGATTGTATAATTTTTGTAATTTGAGCTGTATATGTTGAGAAGAGGTTGTTTCCTTTGGCCTAAACATAGGAGTGTATTCATTGATGCAACAGGTACTTGTTGAGCACTTAGTTTGTTCCAGATATTGTGCTAGGTTTTGGACCTGCACATAGGCAAGAGTCATAGCTAGTAGATTGTGTATTTGGCCTGCTCTGGAATTTACAAGCCATGGGATGGGGTTAGTTGGAGGAACTCGAAGGCCCAGGAAGACTGGAGTTCTAGGGTTCTAGAACCCTCTGAAGATCAAAGGACTTACTTGGGAATAAATGATTTGGTCACCAAGGAATTAAATCAGTACCCTAGATCTGAAAGATGTATTAAATATGCTTTTATGATAACAAGCACTGTAAAATCCATGACAGTCAGTTACAACTATTTTTTCATTGGAAATGTTTTTATCCATTGCTAAGTGTTTTGCTGCTCCTTATAGTTATAACCAGTCAGTGACTTATGGCAGAGTAAGGGTGGGGGTAGTGGGAACAGAGAGGAAAAACAGTATACAGTGCTGGATAAAATCAGAATGCTGTCTATGTACAAGTGTAAAAAGTTTTCACCACAGGGGGTTAAGCATTAAGCGTCTGCCTTCAACTCGGGTCGTGATCCCGGGGTCTTGGGATCGAGCCCTGCATCGGTCTCCCTGCTCTGTGGCAGGCCTGCTTCTCCCTCTCCCACTCCCCCTGCTTGTGTTCATTCTCTCGCTGTGTCTCTCTCTGTCAAATAAATAAATAAATAAATAAATAAATTTTTTTTTAAAAAAGGTTTTCACCAGAAAAATTATAAGCCCTTTTTTTTCTTTCTTGCTTTTTTAGTCTATTTTCTTCTAATCATTCTTTAAAAAATAGAGACTTTCCATGTCTTATTCAAACACATCTACTGGTATCAGCAATCTGAAACCTATTTCCAAGTAGATAGTGGATGTGGATGCATTTTTATTAATAACATGGCTTAGCGTGCTGGTTTGTCTTGATTTTTTTTCACATGTTCTTAGGATGTCTGCAAAGGTCATTCATTCCTTTGGGAAAAATACTCAGTAGTGGAAGCATGCTTATTCTTGTTCATTTTGCTTATTTTGCTTATTATAGCTGATTTAGAGTTGCTACCTAGAAAGAACTGGTTATATTAAAGAGAGATCAGGAGTCGCAAAAAAATCATGCACTTGGATTCAGCAATTCATACAATGAAAATTTGGAAATAATTCTCAGTGAAATGAGTAAACATGATTATTCATGGAGTAGCTTGCAAGTCTTTAAGATATAAAGATTGACAACTTTGAAAAGCCCGTATGATACAATTTGAAGAGGCTAAAGCAGGCTGTAAGATGGTGTGTATGTTATGATTACAAGTATGTAAATGAGGGGCGCCTGGGTGGCTCAGTCATTAAGCATCTGCCTTCGGCTCAGGTCATGATCCCAGGGTCCTGGGATGAGACCCGCATCGGGCTCCCTGCTTGGCGGGAGGCCTACTTCTCCCTCTCCCACTCCCCCTGCTTGTGTTCCTGCTCTCGCTATCTCTCTTTGTCAAATAAATAAATAAAATCTTTAAAAAAAGAAGTATGTAAATGATTTGCAAATTAAAAAATTGAAAAAAATTCAAAATGTTTATAATGCTACTAAGAAAGTAGGATTATGTTTATTTTACTTTTTTTACTATGCTTCTAAACTTTTGATGATTGGGATGTATTTAAAATAATAATGGAGCGGGGAGGAGCAAGATGGTGGAGGAGTAGGCGACCTAAATTTCGTCTGGTCCCAGGAATTCAGCTAGATAGGGATCAAACCATTTTGAACACCTATGAACTCAACAGGAGATCGAAGAAAAGGATGGCAGCAACTCTCTGAACAGAAAAGCGACCACTGGAATGTCTCTTCTGATTTGTTTACCGTATATTTTTCTGGGGGTTGTTGTTACCCTGTTAGCATTTTGTTCTCTCATTCATCTATTCTCCTCTGGACAAAATGACAAGACAGAAAAAAATCACCTCAAAAAAAAGAAGAGGCAGTACCAACTGCCAGGGACCTAATCAATATGGATATTAAGATGTCAGAACTAGAGTTCAGAATGACGATTATAAAGATACTAGCTGGGCTTGAAAAAAGCATGGCAGATATTAGAGGAACCCTTTCTGGAGAAATAAAAGAACTAAAATCTAACCAAGTCAAAATCAAAAAGGCTATTAATGAGGTGCAATAAAAAATGGAGGCTCTAACTGCTAGGATAAATGAGGCAGAAGAGCGAACTAGTGATATAGAAGATCATATGATGGAAAATAAAGAAGCTGAGAAAAAGATAACTACTGGATCATGGGGGCAGAATTCGAGAGATAAGTGATACCATAAGACAAAACAATATTAGAATAATTGGGATCCCAGAAGAAGAAGAAAGAGAGAAAGGGGCAGAAGGCATATTGGAGCAAATTATAGCAGAGAACTTCCCTAATTTGGGGAAGGAAACAGGCATCAAAATCCAGGAGGCACAGAGAACCCCCCCTCAAAATCAATAAAAATAGGTCAACACCCCAACATCTAATAATAAAACTTACAAGTCTCAGAGACAAAGAGAAAATCGTGAAAGAGCTAGGGACAAGAGATCTGTAACCTACAGTGGTAGAAACATTAGATTGGCAGGAGACCTATCCACAGAGACCCGGCAGGCCAGAAAGGACTGGCGTGATATCTTCAGAGCACTAAATGAGAAAAATATGCAGCCAAGAATACTATATCCAGCTAGGCTGTCATTGAAAATGGAAGGAGAGATAAAAAGCTTCCAGGACAAACAAAAACTAAACGAATTTGCAAACACAAAACCAGCCCTACAAGAAATATTGAAAGGGGTCCTCTAAGCAAAGAGAGAGCCTAAAAGTAACATAGACCAGAAAGGAACACAGACAATATACAGTAACAGTCACCTTACAGGCAATACAATGGCACTAAATTCCTATCTTTCAGTAATTACCCTGAATGTAAATGGGCTAAATGCCCCAATCAAAAGACACAGGGTATCAGACTGGATAAAAAAACAAGACCTATCAATATGCTGTCTGCAGGAGACTCATTTTAGACCCAAAGACACCTCCAGATTGAAAGAGAGGGGGTGGAAAACCATTTACCATGCTAATGGACACCAAAAGAAAGCTGGGGTGGCAATCTTTATATCAGACAAATTAGATTTTAAACCAAAGCCTATAATAAGAGATGAGGAAGGACACTATATCCTACTTAAAGGGTCTGTCCAACAAGAAAATCTAACAATTGTAAATATGTATGCCCCTAACATGGGAGCAGCCACTTATAAAGCCAATTAATAACAAAAGCAAAGAAACACATCGACAACAATACAATAATAGTGGGGGACTTTAACACCCCCCTCAATGAAATGGACAGATCATCTAAGCAAAAGATCAAGGAAATAAAGACTTTAAATGACACACTGGACCAAATGGACTTCACAGATATATTCAGAACATTCCATCCCAAAGCAACAGAGTACACATTCCTCTCTAGTACCCATGGAACATTCTCCAGAACAGATCATATCCTAGGTCACAAATCAGGTCTCAACCAGTACCAAAAGATTGGGATCATTCCCTGCATATTTTCATACCACAAAGCTTTGAAACTAGAACTCAATCACAAGAGGAAAGTTGGAAAGAACTAAAAAATGGAGGCTAAAGAGCATCCTACTAAAGAATGAATGTGTCAGTCAGGAAATTAAAGAACAATTAAAAAAATTCATGGAAACCAATGACAATGAAAACACAACTGTTGAAAATCTTTGGGATGCAGCAAAGGTAGTCCTAAAAGGAAAGTATATAGCAATACAAGCCTTTCTCAAGAAACAAGAAAGTTCTCAAATACACAACCTAACCCTACACCCAAAGGAGCTGGAGAAAGAACAGCAACTAATGCCTAAACCCAGCAGAAGAAGAGAAATAATAAAGATCAGAGCAGAGATCAATGAAATAGAAACCAAAAGAACAGTAGAACAGATCAACGAAACTAGGAGCTGGTTCTTTGAGAGAATTAATAAGATTGATAAACCCCTGGCCAGACTTATCAAAAAGAAAAGAGAAAGGACCCAAATAAATAAAATAATGAATGAAAGAGGAGAGATCACAACCAACACCAAAGAAATACAAACAATTATAAGAACATATTATGAGCAACTATATGCCAGCAAATTAGATAATCTGGAAAAAATGGATGCATTCCTAGAGATGTATCAACTACCAAAACTGAACCAGGAAGAAATAGAAAACCTGAACAGACCTATAAGCAGTAAGGAAATTGAAGCAGTCATCAAAAATCTCCCAACAAACAAAAGCCCAGGGCCAGATGGCTTCCCAGGGGAATTCTACCGAACATTTAAAGATTTTTTTTTTTTTTTTTTTTTTTTTAATTTGAGAGAGAGAGAATGAGAGACAGAGAGCATGAGAGGGAGGAGGGTCAGAGGGAGAAGCAGACTCCCTGCCGAGCAGGGAGCCCGATGCGGGACTCGATCCTGGGACTCCAGGATCATGACCTGAGCCGAAGGCAGTCGCTTAACCAACTGAGCCACCCAGGTGCCCCTCTACCGAACATTTAAAGAAGAATTAATACCTATTCTTCTGAAACTGTTCCTAAAAATAGAAATGGAAGGAAAACTTCCAAACTCGTTTTATGAGGCCACCATTACCTTGATCCCAAAACCAGACTAAGACCGCATCAAAAAGGAGAATTACAGACCAATATCCCTGATGAACATGGATGCAAAAATTCTCACCAAAACTAGCCAATAGGATCCAACAGTACATTAAAAGGATTATTCACCACGACCAAGTGGGATTTATTCTTGGGCTGCAAGGTTGGTTCAACATCCGCAAATCAATCAATGTGATACAATACATTAATAAAAGAAAGGACAAGAACCGTATGATCCTCTCAATAGATGCAGAAAAAGCATTTGACAAAGTACAGCATCCTTTCTTGATCAAAACTCTTCAGAGTATAGGGATAGAGGGTACATACCTCAATATCATAAAACCCATCTATGAAAAACCCACAACGAATATCATTCTCAATGGGGGAAAAACTGAGAGCTTCCCCCCCTAAGGTCTGGAACAGGACAGGGATATCCACTATCACCACTGCTATTCAACATAGTAGAAGTCCTAGCCACAGCAATCAGACAGCAAAAAGAAATAAAAGGCATCTGAATCGGCAAAGAAGTAGTCAAACTCTCACTCTTTGCAGATGATATGATACTTTATATGGAAGACCCAAAAGACTCCACCCCAAAATGCTAGAACTCATACAGGAATTCAGTAAAGTGGCAGGATATAAAATCAATGCACAGAAATCAGTGGCATTCCTATACACCACCAACAAGACAGAAGAAAGAGAAATGAAGGAGTCGATCCCATTTACAATTGCACCCCAAACCATAAGATACCTAGGAATAAATCTAACCAAAGAGGCAAAGAATCTATACTCAGAAAACTATAAAATACTCATGAAAGAAATTGAGGAAGACACAAAGAAATGGCAAATGTTCCATGCTCATGGATTGGAAGAGCAAATATTGTGAAGATGTCAATGCTGCCTAGAGCAATCTACACATTTCATGCAATCCCTATCAAAATACCATCAACTTTTTTCAAAGAAATGGAACAAATAATCCTAAAATTTGTATGGAACCAGAAAAGACCCCGAATAGCCAGAGGAATGTTGAAAAAGAAAAGCAAAGCTGGTGGCATCACAATTTCAGACTTCAAGCTCTATTACAAAGCTGTAATCATCAAGACAGTATGGTAGTGGCACAAAAACAGACACATAGATCAATGGAAGAGAATAGAGAGCCCAGAAATGGACCCTCAACTCTATGGTCAACTAATCTTCGACAAAGCAGGAAAGAATGTCCAGTGGATAAAAGACAGTCTCTTCAACAAATGCTGTTGGAAAATTGGACAGCCACATGCAGAAGAATGAAACTGGACCATTTCCTTACACCACACACAAAAATAGACTCAAAATGGATGAAAGACTAAACGTGAGACAGGAATCCATCAAAATCCTGGAGGAGAACACAGGCAGCAACCTCTTTGACCTCAGCTGCAGCAACTTCTTCCTAGAAACATCGCCAAAGGCAAGGGAAGCAAGGGCAAAAATGAACCATTGGGACTTCATCAAGATAAAAAGAAACACAGCACAGCAAAAGAAAGTCAACAAAACCAAAAGACAACTGACAGAATGGGAGAAGATATTTGCAAAAGACATATCAGATAAAGGGCTAGTATCCAAAATCTATAAAGAACTTATCAAACTCAATGCCCAAAGAACACATGATCCCAAGAAACGGGTAGAAGACATGAACAGACATTTTTTCCAAAGAAGACATCCAAATGGCCAACAGACACATGAAAAAGTGCTCAACATTGCTCAGCATCAGGGAGATCCAAATCAAAACCTCAATGAGATACCACCTCACACCAGTCAGAATGACTAAAATTAACAAGTCAGGAAACAACAGATGTTGGCGGGGATGCGGAGAAAGGGGAAGCCTCCTACACTGTTGGTGGCAATGCAAGCTGGTGCAGCCACTCTGGAAAACAGTATGGAGGTTCCTCAAAAAGTTGGAAATAGAGCTACCGTATGACCCAGCAATTGCATTACTGGGTATTTACCCCAAAGATACAAATGTAATGATCCAAAGGGGTACGTGCACGCTGATGTTTATAGGAACAATGTCCACAATAGCCAAACTATGGGAAGAGCCAAGATGTCCATCGACAGATGAATGGATAAAGAAGATGTGAGATACACACACACACACACACAGTGGAATATCATGCAGCTATCAAATGGAATGAAATCTTGCCATTTGCAACGACAAGGATGGAACTGGAGGGTATTATGCTGAGCGAAATACATCAATCGGAGAAAGACATATATGATCTCACTGATATGAGGAAGTCTTAATCTCAGGTGATGAAAACAAACTGAGGGTTGCTGGAGTGGTGGGGGTGGGAAGGATGGGGTGGCTGGGTGATAGACATTGGGAGGGTATGTGCTATGGTGAGCACTGTGAATTGTGTAAGAATGTTGAATCACAGACCTGTACCCCTGAAACAAATAATACACTATATGTTAAAAAAAAAAAGAAGATAGTAGGAAGGTAAAAATGAAGGGGGGCGGGAATCGGAGGGGGAGACGAACCATGAGAGACTATGGACTCTGAGAAACAAACTGAGGGTTCTAGGGAGGAGGAGGGTGGGAGGATGGGTTAGCCTGGTGATGGGTATTAAAGAGGGCACATATTGAATGGGGCACTGGGTGTTATATGCAAACAATGAATCATGGAACACTACATCAAAAGATGTAAGGTATGGTGATTAACATAATAAAATAAAAAAATGGTATAAAAAATAATAATGGAAAATAAGTGAGAACTTTATATGTTTTGTGTTTTATTCTGAGAAGGTTTAAAATAAAGCTTCTCAAGTTTCCCATAGTTACCTATAGGTAAATCATATAAATGAGCTAATTATGGGAGGTTTTTGTATTTGTTATTTTTGTTTTTTTGGGTTTTTTTTGAGATTCCTAATAAGTTGAGGGATGGTCATCTGTTTGGAATGGGTGTGTTTCAGAACGTCACATTGGTATAACAGTTTTTGAGGTCAGTTTTAGAACATCAGAATCTAGATTAACATCTTTAATGTAATCAACCTTGTAGGGAAAAAAGGTAGGTAGTTGACTGTTATCTAATGCAGTAGAGAGGAATTAGATTGTTTTGCTCTTGGAATCTGTTTCTCTTTTAAAATTTAAACATTATCAGGTATGGGTTATAAAGTGGAATGTAAACCCAGACTCTACTTCTCAGCGAGGAGGCAGAAAAGCATTTTGAATCACATTGCATCTTAACAGGAATGCATGGACAATGCTCTTTGGAACCTTGTCAAGTCATCTTGGTTAAAGTCTGTTCTTCACAGCAAAGGAAACTGAAATGTATCAGGTCTCTTTTATTACTAAGAGGGAGGAGTAGTGGTGTGGATTATCCAAAAATCATTCATGCTTGATTTTAGAATTTTTATTTTAGCATTTATTTATCAATATGTGCATGCCTCATTGGAACTTTGCAACCCTCCTTTTAATAAAAGCATCCCTTGGTGAAAACTTGACTCAGCTGGAGCTATGGTGCTGTCTACCCTCATCATCCTGATTTCCACGCCCACAGCAGTATGCATCACCTCTGACACAAGTCACAATTTTTATCTAAAGGAGGTAGTGGGTATGTTTATCCTTTTGAGAGCGGTTATGGGCATATTGCACCTTAGGCATGCTCAGATTTAAGATTTAGTCATCCCATGGCCTCCCGAGCCTCATGATAAATAGACATTTGTAATTTTTCTGAGGCCTACATTTGAATCAAACATACCATGAGGCCTGCTGCCCGGCTTCATTGTTTTGAGAAGTTCAGCTGTTTCTCTTCACTCATGGTGTTCTATGCTTTAATGCTTGTTGCCTTATGACATTATCCTTTGTGGAGAAGTATCACAAAAATAAAGCCAGCTGGGAAAGCAGGTGATGAAAATTTTTCTTCAGTCTACCAAAGGGCTGGTTTTTAACCAGAAAATGGAAGTTGTAGGTAATTTAATAATGTTAAATATGGCAGACGCTTGACAAACCTGTGGACCTGAACAACTCTACCATGTACTATAATGGAAATGACAATAAAAAGTTAGTGAAACTGTTACAGTGATTTTTCTAGCCAAGGAAAAAATTCCTCATCCAATGAGAAAGAAAAACTCAGGAGAATGTTGGAAAGGCTCCTAAGGTATGGTCTGGCTATGCACGGAAAGACGAGACTGCCATTTCTGGGAAGTAACAGATGGCCAAGACATTGAACTGACAGGTGAAGGTTGATTTGATGAAATTTCTCAAATGCATTTTCTTTGCCAAATGTGAAGTTAATAAGGGGAGGCCACACCAGCTAGCCATGTATTGCTCCTGGAGCTGAGCTGAAGGAACTCCTAAATCAGGGAAGTGTTATGGTCTCTGTGAATGCAGGAGTGTAATGAAACCCACCTTTGAAGAAAATACCTTCTCTAAATATACATCCCAAGAAGAGATATGAGCATTGGGTATTCAGACAACTAAGGGGTAATTTTGGTGATGGAATGGAGGGAAATCTAAACATGCCTGAGAGGTGAATCAAATTCCTTGTGAGGACAGGAGGTGAGGGAAGGAAGGAGGGACGAAGGCGGGTCTAAAAGCAGCACCTGCTCTTCTAGTTCATTTCTAGTTGCCTTTCTCATCCTTTCCCCAACTTGATGCACTTGCTTCTTTGGTTAAGGTTTATCAACCAAATGCTGACGATCACCAGATCGAAAAGACGTTGTTAACCTATGGCTTTAGCCCAGTGGGTCTCAAGTGGTGGTCCTCAGACCTGCAGCATCAGCAGAATCTCTAGCCCTCACCTAGAATTACTGAATTGGAAACTCTGGGTAGTGGAGCCCTGCTGTCTGTCTTGAGAAAGCCTTCCAGGTGATTTTGGTGCAAGCTGGTTAGAAGCCCTCTGCTGTGATTTGTCTTCATTCAGCATTTCCTTTAACATTTTAATTTATTATCGTTTGTTATATATTACATACAGTGTACAGTTGTGGTAATCATCTTCATTACTCTGACTTCTCAGATTTTTTAAGTTCCTGGCTGATTTTATTATAGTTTATATTAGGGCTTGCTTTGGTAGATTTTTAAAAAATCATTTTGGCTCTGTGTTTACGGAATCTATAAGAATATGAGGGGCTAGCTCACATTTTCCAGGTACTGTTTTAATTAATATTATAAGGGAAATTATAAGCTCTAGTGGTATTCAAGAATTTAGAGATTAGAGAAAGGTTCAAGGCATGACATTTCTCAGGGATAAGGGTCTACAGTAATTTTGGCGATACAAATAAACCTAATCAAACTGAGTAGCTGTCAGTAAGAAGCAAGATTTACTGGGTAGTTGACTTTAAATATTTTGATCTGATACATAAATTAACCCTCCCCAAATCTATTTAGCAGCTGGTTGTCATTTCCATTAGCTAAAAGCAGCTAGTCTTAAATCTGTTTCAAAGCTCCTGCCAGCACGTCTTGCTGAGCTTTGTTTAGCCTTTCAGCTGTGAGACAAAATTCCCAGGTGCCCGTTCAGTGCTAGGTCTCCAGACCTTGTTATGGGCTGTTTAAATCCTTCTGCCAGCTCTTGAAATGACCCAAGGCAAGTAATTTAATTCAGTCTTTCTGTCACTGAAGGTAGTCAAGAAGGATTTAAGGATTTATATGCAATAAGAAACATGCTTTAGAGTTTTATCAGTCTAAGCTCTAAAGGTAGAAGAGGTGAGGGTGAGGGTTGAATGTTTTCACTCATTCCTGACCATTTTCAGCTCTAAGGACATGGTAAATTCTTCCATTAACTTTTATGCAGTGATCAGACTTCCTTAGTTTTTGGTGCCATATCATCGAATACTTTCATTCTCTAAAGTTTTGGAAATTGTGATTGCTTAATATATTATTCTTGTTTTTTACTATTTCTGATTACAGTAGACCCTCACTAGTTTATACAAAAGTTCTGTAAATTTGTAGATGATTTTAGGGAAATGTGGGTTATTTAAGTAATACTATGTTCAGGTAAATAGAGCTAAATGAAACCAACTTTGTAAAGTTGTATTAGTTATTGCCCTGAAACTTAATGGCTTAAAACACCGCACATTTATTATCTCCTCCTTTCTCTGAATCACGAGTTCAGGAGTGGAGTGGCCTAGCTGGGTACTTCTGGCTCAAGTATCATGAGGTGTGCAGTCAGCATGTCTTGGGGGTAGCCATTCTCCAGGGCTACTGGGGCTGGAGGATCTGCTTCTATTATGGCTCAGTCATGTGGCTGGTGAAAAGAGACCTCAGTTCCTCACTGGCTTTTGGCAGGAAATTTCAGTGCCTCACCTTGTTGGCCTTTACATAGGGTCTCCAGAGTGTCCTCATGACATGGCAGCTGGTTTCCCCAGAGGAAGAGTGATCCTAGAGAGAGCAAGGAGGAAGTTCTATGCCCTTTACGACCTTCAGAAGTTGCTTCACTTCTGCCACATTCTGTTTGTTAAAAGCGAGTCACTAAGTATAGTCCACATGCAAGAGGAGTGGAATTAGGCTCTACCTTTTGAGGGGAAGAATTTAAAAGAATTTTATGGACATATATTTAAACTGCAGTGATAGACACGGTTATATATTTAGCAAAGATGTGATTGGCAACAACAAAATTTATACTTCTTTATTGTTTAAATGGTCTTATAGTTAAAACAGGTGTTTCTGCTACTTTATATATATATTCCTGAAAATTCTCATGTTCTCCAAAATTGTAAAATAAAAATAAAAGGGTTTATGGGAAAATGCAGGAAGGGGGCAGGACTATAAGTCCATGCATCTTTATAACCCAAATACAAAAGTAATGATGGGGCCTCGGGAGATAATCCAGATGGTCCCCATGGGCATCCTAGTGTGGCTGGAAGTTGAGTTGCCTTAAGGAATATTAAAACTGCACAATAACAGAACAATAGAAATGCTAGCTTGTGGGCACTGAGATAGCATATTTGCTGTGGGCTTTTTCCTTTGCTATTGAAAGTTATAATTCTAGAGTAAATCTTTTTGAACCAACACAATATGCATATTAAAATGACACCATTCCCCTATTTATAATCATATGAGCTAATTGGTATTAATGAATCACAATATTGTAGCAGAACAGACTGTAGTTTCCCTTAAATAAATAAATACTTCTCTTCTAATCATTTATTTAGTAAAATTCCCTGCTGATAGATAAGACTGAAGGAGACTTCAGTCGCTCTGCTGTGGTCAGGTCTCTATCTCAGCTTGAAATACTTGCTTTTGCTGTCTATCTTTTCTCTTGGATCGTGTAAGAAATGCCTTAAATCTGTAGGAAATTAGAGTAACATTTCTTTTTTTTTTTTAAAGATTTTATTTATTTATTCATGAGAGAGAGGCAGAGGGAGAAGCAGGCTCCCCGCAGAGTGGGGAGCCCAATGCGGGACTCGATCCCAGGACCCTGGGATCATGACCTGAGCTGAAGGCAGACGCTTAACCGACTGAGCCACCCAGGCGTCCCTAGAGTAACATTTCTAAAGTAAAGGTTTAAACGAATGATCCAACTTTCAACTGGTAGGCATTGGTTACTTGGTGTTGTCAATATTTATTAGAGCATAGGACAATTGGAATTCCTCTGAATTGAGAAGTTTAAGAATTGGCAGGAAGAGATAAAATAATTCCTTATGTCATAGAATAAGGAAGTCTGATGCAAAGGAGGGTGCATCTGGGTTGTTGCCCAGGTATATAGTGCATATTCATCTCCATATTCCATGTACTCCATACACAGCCAAGTCCTGAGGACATGTCTGATCTGGAACACCCAGGGAGGGAGCAGACCACAAGGATATTGAAGTTCACTCAGAACAAGACAAGGAGGGGTTTGATTCAGACTGGGATGTTTAGGGCTTTCCAAGGACAGACTGATCTTATCATTAGGCTCCAGGACTATTCAAGGCCCTTTGGGAATTTTTCTAACTAGAGAATAAAAAGACTGTCTCTGTTGATGTCTCCATACTCTTTTATATATTTCTGGGATGTATCGTCCACTCTATCTGGTGATTTGTTCTAGGGCTTTCTCTAGGATTTTTGTGGAGTTGGGAGAATTGAAGGGCTATGTTTATGTATCCCTGTTGTCTTTTTCATCAGTCTGTGGTTACTCACAGATCTACATAAATGTGACAGGTTAACAAGTGTCCTTGAAGCCACTCTTGGATGTGGCTAAATTGTCTCCTTCTTTGCATTCATTAGTCCATATGTAAGTGTGTGTGTGTGCGCGTGCGTGTGCATGTGCACGTGCATTTAGATCAGATTCCTCGTTAGTGTATGTTAGTTTCTTACATTCATGGAAATTGGATTTTAGAAAGCGGTAGTCTGTTACACTTACCTTCTTCCCTACAGGAAGAGTGTCATGTAGAAAGGAGCTCTTAGACTGGGAGTCCGAGCATTTTTCTCTCTAGGTAAATGAACTCATATGGAAGGGGACAAGCGAATGACTGGTCTGATCCATCACTGGCAGCCTTTGGCAAGTCAGGTCTGATCTGAAGTTTCCTGGGCTTCCTACCTCTTTGCGGGGCATTAACATCTGGTGACTGAACAAGTCAGTGGAGTTCTCAGCTCCCTTGAGGGTGTTAGCGGTGTGTAGTTGTTTGCTGGGCACCAAGTTGAAATAGCTGAACCACTGTTAAACTTCACTCTGGCCCAGCCCCAGCAAAATTATGTTGTATGCAGTATCTACTTTATAAAACATCTGATATACTGGGAGAAAGAGGAAGTGAAATTCAAACCCGCTGGTTTTGTTATTTCTGCCCAAAGGTATGTATTGGGAGGGTTCCAACACTCTGGATCTCTTGAGATCTATTTTTGGTGCTGCTACTCTTCCAGTTTCCTTTTCTAGCAGGTATTAGACATCTACCAAAACTACTTGGTATTTATGTGAATTTTTAAAATTCATAAGAATATAATTTCCCTTGAATATGTTTTTTCTGCTAGCCTTTGGCAACTAGGCAACTTTCCAAATAAATAGAACCCTTCTGGCTTGGGTCCTGTTCAAGGACACGTGTCTCTCATTAGTTCTTTCTTTTTTTTTTTTTTTAAGATTTTTATTTATTTGACAGAGATATACACAGCGAGAGGGGAACACAAGCAGGGGGAGTGGGAGAGGGAGAAGCAGGCTTCCTGCGAGCAGCGAGCCCGATGTGGGGCTCTATCCCAGGACCCTGGGATCAGGACCTGAGCCGAAGGCAGACACTTAACGACTGAGCCACCCAGGCGCCCCTCTCATTAGTTATTTCTGAGCATGGGTTTCAGTACTCTTTGCCATTATACATTCAGTGTCTACAACGGGGAATGTTTTGCTCCTTGTTTATAACACTGTCATATATTAACCACAGTAGTTCTCCCATCCAGTTGATAGGACTTGTCTGAATATCAGTCTGCCAGATTCATTTCCATCTTGGAAACGAAGACTCTTAAGATCTTTCCCAGCGCTCTCTTTGTCTCTGAGTTGCAGTGCCCCTCTCTGTCTTCCCTCCATGAGTCACATGCACCACCACACAGCATCCTTCCTAGATTGGTGTTAAGTCTGTCCTTGAGTACTTAACCTATCATTATAGAGTAACATTTTCTTATTAGAAAAGTTATTTTTTGTCTCCTTAACAGTAAATGTACATCGAGTAACTGTAGGAGCAAGAACATCAGCAGTTAATTCCATTAAAACTGATTAGTTTCATTAAATGCTAGATCTTGAATGTTATTTCCCTATCTCAGTCTATAATATTTTCTTTTTAGTGTACTTAAGTTAACTCTAGCCATTTATAGAAGTCTTGAAGTTATCCCTTTTTTAAATGTAAAAAAAAAAATGTGCAGGGTATAGAAGGAAATAAAACTTGGGTTTAACAGAGGACGTAAAATAGTCTTTTCCGAGCGTTTTAAGGAAAAAGCTTTTCTTCACCTAAAATTAAAATGTCTGTGGAGTAGATGTGGTAGTTCTTAACCATAATTGTATTATTGCGGATTTCAGAGTCTCTCAATTGTAAATTAGATTGTTGCCCAATAATTATTCTCTGTTGCCCTGATAGTTTATCTGGTATGCCAGTGAGTTGGAAAAAAGCCCAATTGTAGGGCACCTGGAAGGCTTAGTTAAGTGTCTGCCTTCGGCTCAGGTCATGATCCTGGGGTCCTGGGATCAAGTCCCGCATCGGGCTCCCTGCTCAGCGGGGAGTCTGCTTTTCCCTCTCCCCTCTCCGTCAAATAAATGAATAAAATCTTAAAAATAAATAAATAAAAAGAGCCCAATTCTTTGGACTAAAATGTTTGCTTGTGTTTGTTTCAGGAAAACCTCACAGCACCAGTAGCTCTGAAAGGATTCAGCTCTCAGGAATGTATAATGTCCGTAAAGGCAAAATGCAATTGCCGGTGAACCGATGGACCAGACGCCACGTCATCCTGTGTGGGACCTGCCTGATAGTATCATCTGTGAAAGACAGCTTGACCGGAAAGATGCATGTTCTGCCACTAATTGGTGGAAAAGTAAGTTTAAAATGAATGAAATACTAACAGGTTTCCCAGTGTCATTAAGCTTACTTTGAGCCATTTCTTTAATATGGGGTCCATGGTTTTCACTCATCTAAGGTCTAATTCAGTTCCTGTTGTGCTCTACCAGTGGGCATGGTTGGATGGTGGAGTTGTGGAAGATAACAATGCTGTTGGCACACGGGAGGCCCCGGTGATCATTACATTATTAGTACATGCATCTTACTTACAGACTTGAAAGCAGAGCAGCTAAAATTCAGTATTATATTTTAGGCAGTAGATGATAAATTATTCTTTATGAGTAGACATCTCTTGATATCTTGAGTATGTATTGTGTAGTATAGTATAATGACCCTGAAGTCCATGGCTTTAGGACCATTCAAGCATGGTTACCAAGGGTTAGACTATCTCTCTTGCATGAATCTTTGATCCAATTTTGGCATACCTGTCTGTCTTTGTGCAGTGACCAGTGAAGTTAGCATTTTTTTAAAGATTTATTTGAGAGAGGAAGAGAGGGCATGAACAGCGGGAGGGGCAGAGGAGAGGGAGAAGCAGGCCCCCCACTGAGCAGGGAGCCCCACACGGAGCTCAATCCCAGGACACTGAGATCATGACCTGAGCCGAAGGCAGACACTTAACTGACTGAGCCACCCCGGTGCCCCAGAATTAACATTTTTTAGTTTATCAACTTTAGCTAGTCATAATTTTTCAACCTGAAATGTTAACTTGTTTCAGAGAAAAACTGTGATACAGCTGATAGATATTACCAACATCACTATCTGCTTTTCTTGGGGCATGATAATTATTTTATTCCTATCATTTATAAACTAGAAAGAACCAGATTGCTTGGGAAAATCTTACATTCTTTTTTTGCCAGATCGATTTATTAATACCCAAGTGTTGGTGGGAGTATCATTACCATAATTATATGTTAGTATTTCCCGATTTTTAAATGATACGATAATCTCTTAATAAATGGGAAGGCAAATTTGGATGAAGAAAAGGGTTTTTGAAAATTGGGGGCATATTAAGCAAATATTTTCTTTACCATTTTTCTTCCTGAATGAGCATGGGAAAGAAGGCAGAACATGGAGGATATAAATAGAGGGGTAAAAAAAACAAAAAAACCCCACAACTTTTGTTAAAGTGAACTTTTTTAAATGGGCAAATGTTTAATCTGCTGGTTCCAGGGATTAGAAATGAATAAGGTAAAATCAAGTGTGTGCAGTAGTAAATGGCTTTGTTACTCACCTGCTGTGTAGCAAATTCATTCTTCATTCATAATTTAGTCGTTCCTTCTGTAAGTAGCCCATGTCAGTTCCCTACCCACCCCTCTGCTAGTATGCATTCTAATGCTAAAAAGACTAATACTTGATCATTTAAAAAAGATTTTGACCAGGCTGTCAGGTATATTTAGATCTATTTCAGTCACCTGTTTTGAAACCATTACTTAACTTTTGTCTGAGCATTGAAGAATTAGTGGTATCTTATTACTGAAGATTTTGTCCTCTGGATTGAATTCTGAAAAATTAGTCATCATTATTACTCCCATAGGTCATCATTACAAATGCATATTTAATGTTTGATGCCCTGTTAGGTCAACAATCTGTTTCTTTCTTCTCTATGATGTTAGGCATTTGCTTAGGCAAATTTAATACAACTATTTATTAAATAACCTCTGTGGGGAAGCCACTTTGCTCGGTGTTGCAGAAATACCAAGGTGGGTAAGTCATCATCCCTGCCTTTGAATTGCTTATAATTTACTATCCAGAGGTGAAGGATGGGCACAACGATATCTGCTCTAAGAGAGATGCAGAAAACTAGTGCAGGAGATGAGTGGAGGAGAGATTACATTTTCTTGTGGGGAATCAGGGAATTTTGTGATGAAGGAGGTAGCAATTACAGTAAAACTTGAAGGGTGAAAAATCTCTTGACATATGAAGGAGATGGTCAGAAAGATTATTGTGCTCAGAGAAGCCAAGGCAGGAAAGCAGTGGAATGTTCAGATAAGGTCAGAAGATCGAGTTATAATTAGCATTTTCATTCAGAGCTAGAGACTTGTCTTGTTTCCCAGGCCTATTATTGGATGGACTTCTACCATTGAATAAATTGAAATAGCTTCCTTTTCTCACAGACCAACCTTGTAAAACCTGTTTTGCACTATGCCTTTAAAAATAATTGAGTATGTTGAAAAACAGTCTTTTAAAACCTGTTGACCGAGTTAGGGAAAAATAATTCAGTCTTTGCAATCTGAGTTTTCATTAATGTTTATCTGTGCCTTTTTTCATTCTGCTGTTTCATTCTGTTAAAGGAAAAACTAAGAGTAAATAGAAGGTTTTTATTTTTGTTTTTTATAAATATATGTGAAGAAGAGCTAGAAATGAAGTGTGAGATAGATTGGCCATAACCCTAGCAATAATTGTTGATAATCAAATCTGACAACCACTTGAGCATGATCATTTAGTTTACATTTTCAAATGTCAAATTCCAACTGTGAAGTTAAACGAAGCACCCTTAAAATTTAATTGTTGGGGAGAAATTATATAATAGGTAAATTTCTATTCATTGTGCAAATGTTAGGTTATTTAATTTATCCTTTAAAATTTAACAGATTTTTAGATACCATATTTTAATATTTTACTTAATATTTGCTAAATTATGATGCATAATAAGTTGAATAACCGTTAACCTACTACTCAGTTTAGGAATCATGGCAGGATCAGTACCAGTGTTTCTACCTGTGTCCACTTTCATCTTTCCCGTTGCCTCCCCAAACCCCAAAGGTATCCACCCATTGTCCTAGAATTTATATTCATCATTTTCTTTTTTGAAATAAGTTTAATCTTTTTTGAAATAAAACTATGTTTTGCTTTTGATCTGAATAAAAATGGTATTGTACTACGTGTGGGCTTCTGTGATTGAATTTTTCCACTCAGTATTATGTTGTTTCATAACAAGATTCTATGTTGCTTGCTGTATGTGGTTTTCATTTGTGTATAATGTTTCCCTCTCTAAATGTTCTAAATTCTCATAATTTCTTAAGTAATTTTCCTGTTGATGGACATTTGGGTTGCTTCTAGTTTTTTGTTATTATAAATAATGCTGCTGAAATAGTCTTATATTGATATGCCTCCTGGTATGCAAGTAGATTTTCTAGGGCAGTAGTTCTCAACTCGAGTTACTGTGCCCAAAAGGGACATTTGGTAATATGTACAAGTGTTTTGATTGTGAAATTACTGGACAGTCAACAAATCGGCTAAATTATTCTATAGTAACAAATCCCCCCAGATGTCAGTGACTTGACATAACCGCATTTTCTCATTCCCCTAAATGTCCACTGTGAATTGGTGGAGATTTCTTTTTTCACATAACTGTCCGGGGACCCAGCCTAATGGAGGCTCTGCTCTCCTAAAACATTTGGAACATGCAACCTTCTTTTGGTGCTGAGGCAGAGGCAGAGACAACAGAAGACTCATGAACTGTCTCTTGTATATTTGGAAGCAGAAGTGCCCCCATGTCACTTCTGCTCATGGCTCATTGTCCAGAACTAGTCACATGACTTCACCTTAATTGCAGAGAGTCTGGAAAATGTCGAAAGTAGTGTTTGGTTAATATTAATATCTTTGGTGCAAGGGGAAAATATTGGCATTTATGGGGCAGGGGCTCAGAGAATGAAATGTCATGCAAAGTATTAGTACTGCACCATGTACAGTGAACTGTTTAATTCAAAATCCTGTAATAAATGACCTCCTTGAGAACTGCTGCTCTTAGATACAGACTTAGGAGTGCATTTACTGGGCTATAGGACGTATGCACATGCTACAAGATGATATCAAATTATTTTCCAAAGTTGATGCACCATTTTACACTCACATCAGTGTACAAGTGTTCCTGTTTCTCTACATCTTCACCAAATTTTATTGAGGTATAATTGACCTATAGGAAACTGCATATTTTGATAGTAATTTGATAACAGTAGAGGTAGCTAAATACACCCATTAAACCATCGCCACAATGAAGAACAATGATCATAACACCCTCAAAAGTTTCCTTGGGCTACTTTGTACCCCTTTCCTCCCACTCTTTTCCTCTCACTTTTCCCCATCCTCCAGAAATCACTGGCCTGATTTCTCTTAATATTGATTAGTTTAAATGGCATTTTAAAAAAACTATATTTTCTCTGTAGTGTATAGAAATGCAGTTGTCTTTTGAGTATTGATTTTATATCTAGCCACCTTGCTAAATTTTCTTTTTTATTCTAATATAATGTCTATAGATTGTTTGGAGTTTATTATGTAGCTAATCATGTAATATTTAAATAATGACAATTTTCTTCCTTCTTTAATACATTTTTGTGTCTTATTGTAATGGCCAGAACTCTATAGTATTGAATAGAAACGGTAGATACTTGTCATCTCAGTGATCTTAAAGAGAGTGGTATATCATCATCATTAACACTGAAGTTTGCCTTAGATGTTGATAAATACCCTTTGTCAGCTAATACCAAGTTGTTATTTGTGTTCTTAGTTTGCTAGGAGTTTTTATCATGAATGATGAATAAGTGGTGAATGTTACCAAATGCTTTTTCTGTAGCTGTGGGGATGATCATATGGTTTTCTTCTTTCACCTGTTAAAGTGATTAAAGATCTTATAGTTCCAATAATGTTATATCATCTTGCCTTTCCTGAGGTAAATCCAATTTGTTCTTCATATGTAGTTTTTTTTTAAAATTTAAATTCAATTAATTAACATATAATGTATTATTTGTTTCAGGGGTATAGGTCTGTGGACTCATCAGTCTTATATAATACCCAGAGCTCATTACAACACATACCTTCCCCAAAGTCCATCACCCAGTTATTCCAACCCCCCACCCCTCCCCTCCAGCAACCTTCAGTTTGTTTCCTAAGATTAAGAGTCAAAAGATTTTATTGATTTATTAGAGAGAGAGCAAAGCAGGGGGAGAGGGAGAAGCAGACTCCCCACCCAGCAGGGAGCCTGACTCAGGGCTCAATCCCAGGACCCTGAGATCATGACCTGAGCTGAAGGCAGACACTTAACCAACTGAGCCACCCAGGCACCCCTTGATGTATAGTGAGTGTGTTTTTTGGTATTTCTGGATTCTACATGTCTGTTTTTTTTTTTTTTTTTTTTTTTTTTGTTTTTCTGGATCCTGATGCAACATTTTGTTCAAGATAAGTGTTCATAACTGAGACTGACCTATAATTTTCCTTTCTGTTTCTGCTCTGATCTGTTTTTGGTTATAAAATAGGTTGGGGTATTTTTCTTCATTTTTTGTTTGGTAGATGAGTTTGCACAAGTTTGGAATGATCTGTTTCTTGGAATTTTGGTAAAATTTATCTATAAAACCATACGGGCCTGATATTTCTTGAGAAAAAAATTTAATATTCAGTTTCTTACATGGTTATAGGACTATGTAGGCCTTCTGGTTTTTTTCTTGACTTAGTAAAATATATTTTCTTAGATTTTGCCATAAGATTGCTTATAATGTTCTTTTAAATCTCTGCTTAATCTGTAATCATGTCTCTCTTTTCATTATTAATGGTATTTATATGTCTTCAATTGATATCATTGACCAATATCAGTTGACATTTGATTTTGTTAGCCTTTTCAAAGAACCAGTGTTTTGTTAATGTTCATGTTCTCTGTTGTATATTTGGTTTTCATTTCATTAATTTCTGCTTTTTATTATCACCTTTATTCTACTTTGAGTTTATTCAGTTTTTGATATGGTATTTTTTCCCCTAAGTTCTTGAGACACATATCAATGAAAACAATTTTTTCTGCCTTCTTTTCTAATATGAGTATTTAAAATTACAAAATTTCCCCTATGTACTGCTTTTGTTGCATTCCATAAATTTTGATATGTAGTACTTTCTTAATGGTTTAGTTCTAAGAATACCTAAATTTCTATTATGACTTTTTTTACTTGTTTAGAAGTGTGTTACTGGTTTTCTAAGTATACTTGGATTTTTTTTTTTTAAAGATTTTATTTATTTATTTGAGAGAGAGAATGAGACAGAGAGAGAGAGCACGAGAGGGGGTAGGATCAGAGGGAGAAGCAGACTCCCCGCCGAACAGGGAGCCCGATGCGGGACTCGATCCGGGGACTCCAGGATCATGACCTGAGCCGAAGGCAGTCACTTAACCAACTGAGCCACCCAGGCGCCCCAGTATACTTGGATTTTAATTGACTTTTTATTATTGACATCTAACTTGTGTTTTGGTCCTAGAACATAGTCTGTGATACTCATCTTTTTGAAAATTTTTTATACTTTCCTTGTGACTTGTGATCATTTTTGTAAATGAAGCATAGGAGCTTGTGTAATATCATGTTAGTTTATTATCTGGACTTTTCCTCCTTAGGAAGAATTTACTGGGAATGGAAATTTGATTTGACTGTGTCACTGCCTTATTAGGACTTGAAGGACTAATTAGGACTCTTGGTAGAGTTTTATTTCATTGTTAACCTCAATTTCATGTTAAATTTTTAAAAACTTACCTAACATGCTTGAAGACCTTTTTCAAAAGGTTGTAATTCAGAATAATACAAAAGTCCCTTAAAGTAAAAAATTTACCTAGAATAAAAATCCTTAAGTAAAATATTAAGGACAACTCCGCCCAAAGGAAGGAAGAACCTCAGCACCCTATTGTGACGATAGAGAAATATAAGGAAGGGAGTCTGTTCCAATTTAAACAGGAAGAAAAGAATTTCACTTCTGTGGGGGAAATCTAAAGAAGATAAAACTCCCCATTTTCGATTTCCTTGTAATTCAAATTGGTTGGTCAGACTCAGGAACTTAACACATTTTAAGTATTAAGAGGAACATACGTAGGGAAAGATGCAAATCCGTGCAGGGTCACTGGCCCAAGGTATTATGGTTAATGAACTATGTAAATGGTCTGCTTTCCTGACTCGTTTTTGTTTCTGTTTGTTTTTATAGGTAGAAGAAGTGAAAAAGCACCAGCACTGTTTAGCATTTAGCTCCTCTGGACCCCAAAGCCAGACATACTACATTTGTTTTGATACATTCACAGAGTATTTAAGGTGGCTTCGACAAGTCTCCAAGGTAAGTGCTTGTTCAGCTTCTAGCTGGCTCAAGAGTTCCTCTCTGCTTTACCCAGTTCCAGAATGTAGTATTATACTTTTTTTTTTTTTTTTTTTTTTTTTGCAGATACTGCTAGTAGTTTGCAATTTTTAGTTTTGTAGAAGCTCATTTTGGCTGAAAAGTAGCCAATTAAAAAATTTTTAAGTGTATTTCATTTGTTAGATTTTGCTTATCCTAAGGGGGGAAAAAAGAATTCAGTGGGTAGACTGGCATTACTATCTTAATGTTATAGATAAGGAACAAAGGCTAAGAATATTTAAGGGACTGGCCCGGGGTAGGACAACTGCAGAACCACAAAATACCCAGAGAATTGTTACGAATTTCCCCTCTTCCTCTATTTTTTCATATAAGTGGTTTAAACTGTGCCATCTCCTTTTCACCAGTTCAACTTCTGCCTTTCGAATGGCTTACTTTCTCTTCACATCTTCATTATTTTGACCATTTTATAGTCCCCTAATTAAATAAGATCACCATGACCTATGAAACAGTATACGTATGTGTGTGTGTGTGTGTGTGTGTGTGATGGAAGCTAGAATAACATAATGAATAAGATAAATAAATGTTGGTATTTCAGGTAGTGTGTGTGAAGATGATTTTACATCACATTTATAGAATTGTGTGTAAAATGGGTGGATTGTAGTACTTTGTGCCTTTGTTTTGGGTGTGTTTATGAAATGATGAAACCTCTCTTGGGTGCAGAAGCATTACTTTGGAATTTGCTTTCATATTTTTGAATTTATAATCCAATTTGCTATCCAAGTTCAATATGATTCAGACTGCTGTATGATGTAATTATTTATCAAGTGAATGAATAGGGAATGACTTTGTAAAACAGTTAATAGAAAATTCGAGAATAACGTCTAGAAAGACTTTGTGAAATACTGGCTACCCTTGAATTATCAGGTAAAAACTGTGTTCTCTGATGATGCCTAACATTTATGAACATTAGTTTCCCCTCCTTTCAGAGAGGTAGCAATAGAGGCAGAATTTGGATTGATAAGACTCAGAATTCTCCTAACCTTATAGGCAAGTGGAAGGGCAGCACCCTGCTAGAGAAAATGGGAAAGATGACATTTTTCCTACAGACGTGCATGTAGAGTTAATGTGGTATTAGAGGCAATAAGTACATCTGTCTAGTTGTTTTAAAATTACTTTTGTGGTTGCAAATGTGAGGAGACAAGTATTAAAGAATACTGTGCTTTGATATTTAAGTGTTTGCATGGGTTCAAGGCAATAAGGCAACAACCTACACTCTGCTTTATTCAGAATAAAATGCCAAAATGTGGTCAGAGTGCATTAAATTTCTTTCTATATGGAGATATTGATTTTTTTTAAATAAACTTTTTATTTTGGAATCATTTTCTATTTACAGAAAAGTTGTAAAGATAGTACAGCGAGTTTCCACATAGCCCCACCCAGTTTCCCAAACATCTTCCATTACCATGATAGATTTGCCAAAACTAAGAAACCAGTATTAACACATTACTCTGAAATAAACTCCAAAATTTATTTGGATTTTACTAGTTTTTCCATTAATGTCTTCTTTCTGTCCCAGGGTTTAATCCAGGCTACCACATTGCATTTGACTGTCATGTCTCCTTTGTCTCCTCTATCTCCTCTAGTCTGTGTCAGTTTTTCAGTTTTCCTGTGTTTTTTTATGATCTTGACAGTTTTGAAGAGTATTGGTCAGGTATTTTATAGAATGTTCTACGTGGAGATGTTTTGATCTTTTAAATCAAATCCAGTGTCATAGTCAGCTGCTTTGCATTCTTTTTGGAACAGGTCAGAGGTATAAATTCTTAAACATGGATAAAGATGTAAATAAACATAAATTATCAAGCTTACCAATGACAGATTGTTTTGATTGAAACAATAACAGAAAGATTAATAGGTATTGAGTTTAATAGTCATATATTAGACATCCACACAATTGGTAAGTCACTGTTCTGAAGCTGGCAAGCATTTATTAAGCACCTTCTGTATGTTAAGTATGTGTTCTATGTACTGGGATATAGCAAAGAACAAGTCTAATTCCCCTCTCTTGGGAGCACTTACATTGGGGAAGTAGATGGTTAATAAGTAAACACACAAAGAAAACATCAAATAATCACAGTGCTGTAATACAAGTTATAATGCCAGAGTATAATGGAGGAGGAGTAACTCTGAAGAGGGGACATTTAAACTGGAGCTTCAGGGAAAGAAGTATCCAGTTATTTGAAGATGTCATGGGAAGAGTTTTCCAGGCAGTCAGAGAAGATAGTGTGAAAGTGCTAAGACTGGAACAAGGGATGTGAAGTCAGGGAAGGCAGGGGTCTTACGTTACAGAACAGGATAAAGAGTCTGGATTCTATTATTGGCATAATGGCAAGCCATTAAAAGAGTTCTCTTCCAAAAAGTTACATGATCTGACATTGCAGTTGTGTGGAGGACAAGAAGAAAAGCAGGGGGTTCTGACTGGCAGGAGGAGGCTCTTATGGTATGTTCCAGGCAAGAGGTGAGAGGAGAAACGGAGAGAAGTGGATAGATGTGTTTTGGGATGTGTTTTGAAGATTGAGTGACAGGATTACTTATAATTACATATCAAGCATGAGGAAAAGGTCGGAATGAAAAATGGCTTCTAGGTTCTTGCTTTGAATGAGGAGGTAAATTGTAGCCTCAGTCAGAAACCATAGCACTAATTAGACTTTTTATATTGGCACCTTTAAAACAATGGCAAAATACAGTTTTTAACTTCAAAGAGTTTGTTTCTAGAGAGACAGCAAAGAGGTGAGGCAGAAGAGGTAGATTGTGAAACGTCTCTTTAATGGGGTGTGGAAATCGTTGATTTCTAACGCTGTTGGTGATCATAAAGGTCAAATGTTAGTTTGGTTAGTACTCTTCACTGTCGCTGGTTGGCTAATATGCCATCTCCATGGTCTAATAGGGTAGTGTATCTGGAACGAGGCTCTCTCTCTGATTATCCAAACCACGAACAGACGCAGGCACCAGGCCGCTCAGTAGGAGAAGGTGGGGGGTGGAAGGAGAATTGTGACATAGGAGAAGGTGATGGTGGCAAGGTGGAGGAGTGTTGGTGTGAGTTTCCTCTTCCACTGATTATTGTATTGCCGTTAGAAAGTGTCTGATGTGTAATGCAGCTGCAAGCAGATCATTCACACGCACAGAGGTACACAACAAGCCTGCAGCTTACGTTTCACACAGGTGTGGGTGGGTGCTTCCAGGAGGGAACGGAAGCTAATTACCTTAAATTATGAGTATTAATAAGTGGTTAACTAGTAGTTGGCTGGTATTAGTGAGAATGAATTCAGATTAGAACCTTAACCTCCTTTCCCTTCAAAAAGGCTCTGAATGTTTGGAGAAGCCAAATAGTGTGGGAATGAAGAGTTCGGGTTTCAAACTAAAGCAGACATAGATTCTACCATTCACTGGCCCTGACACTGTGTCGAAGCTTCTAAATTTTAGGCCTTTTCATTTGGTAAAGGGAATAGTAATAGTACTTATCTCCTAGGGCTTATGTCAAATATGCACATGATAGACTTATCCTGGCACACAGTAGATTTTAACTGTTTGTGTGTGTGTGTGTTTGTGTGTGTGTGTGTATGAGAATGACTAAATAAGTAAAACAATTTTATGGCCATCATTCCTGCTGTTATCATGGATTGGCCAGACGATCTTTTTAAAGTATTACCTGTTTTTATGTTTATTTTAAGCTTATAAAGATGCACATATGCTTGGTTTATCTGAACAAAGGACCTTTTGCTGTTCTTAACAGCCACAGCAGCCTTTTGGGGTAACATAATTAGGGATGGCAGACGTAGGGGAGAAAGATTTCTTCCTGAAAAGTCAGGAGTCAGGGACAGAGGGCAGAACATCTTGTAAATGCATATTTTAGATACAGTGTCTTTCCTTTCTCCATTCTTAAAAACCAGATAAACACTTCGAAAGTTTTTAGAAGTTTTTACGGTTGGTGAATTAAAGGAGAAATGAGTTGTTAAGGTGTTGGTTGAAGAGGTTAGATATTATAGAAGGAATCAGTGTGAGAGCCCCTTATTTGGTTGTGAATCCCATATAAAACAGCTGGACTCTTCTTTAAACTTCGTATCTTAAGGGTGGTCCTGTGCTCTTATCTTTTTCTTTAATCCAGCATCCTGGGAGAGTAGGTTGGGGCCCCTGGAAAGAGGATATGAGAAGCTCGGTCCCTTGGGGAGTATGTGCTTGTGGGAAATTTGGAGTGGCCAAAGCTGACTCTTAAAAGCCACTTATACTTTCAGCTTCCGTTTCCACCGTCTCTGTTCTTCCTCATGTCTGTAGGCATTAGGAAGTTACACAGTTTAGTTGTTCAGGGTTACTGTGGAGACTTTCTTTTCCTTTTCTTATTGAGAAACACAACATTCACAGAATGGAATGTCTATACATCCTAATGTTTATTTTTTTAAATTTTTTTCTCTTCTTTGCATTATCTTTTAATCTTTTTTAAAATTTAAATTCAAATTATTAATATATAATATATTATTAGTTTCAGAGGTAGAGGTCAGTGATTCATGAGTCTTATATAATACCCAGGGCTCATTACATCACATGCCCTCCTTAATGTCCATCACCTCGTTACCCTACCCCACCCCCCAACAACCGTCAGTTTGTTTCCTGTAGTTAAGAATGTCTTATGGTTTGTCTCTCTGATTTTGTCTTGTTTTTCCCTCTCTTTCCTATGATCCTCTGTTTTGTTTCTTAAATTCCACATATGGGTGAGATCATATGATAATTGTCTTTCTCTGATTGACTTATTTTGCTTAGCAAGAATACCCTCTAGGGCGCCTGGGTGGCTCAGTCGTTAAGCGTCTGCCTTCGGCTCAGGTCATGATCCCAGGGTCCTGGGATCGAGTCCCACATCGGGCTCCCTGCTCGGCAGGGAGCCTGCTTCTCACTCTCCCACTCCCCCTGCTTGTGTTCCTGCTCTCGCTATCTCTCTCTCTGTCA